>NC_081413.1:137057871-137359121 GCF_030272615.1 Cryptomeria japonica | reverse complement strand
ACCAGCGGTCTCTGATTGCAGCATGCCCATACTTAGATCTCCATCTTTATGAACATCTTCATCTTCTTGATCAGAATCAGAGTCAGAATCAATAGAGTGAACGACTTATTGTGAAGTGGTTGTCGTATCAACTTCACTTGAATGTGGCACTTCTTGTATCAGTACTTCCTCTTGTTGAGGAATTTCACCTTCTTCGACCTCTTTACCCTTTCTAGCTTCACTGACAGGTGGTTGTTCTGGCTCTTTTGCTGCTACTTCCTGTGACACTGATGATGATTCACCTTGTTTTGACCCTTTAACTATAAATTTTATTTTAGGCCCTTTACCTTTTAATTGTACCACTAGAGCTGAAGATAGTGCTTGTGAGTCTGCCCTATTCTTGGTTCTTGTTTCAGCTATCACTGTCTTGCCCAATGGACCATCACTATTGTCATCATCTCCCGAACTAGTGGGAAACTGTTTCATCCTGAGATTATTATTTAGCAACCAATCATTGGTGTTTTCTATAATAGGAGAGATCCTTTGAGTAATAGACTTTCTTTCCTTCATCGACCATTGCACAAGTGGGAGTGGGGAGTCAGCAATCTTCTTCTCATAGTAAATAGGATCCACTATATCATTTGTGTCTTCCATAGTCATTGGGATCTTAGCTAGATCCAGATTCTCAATTCGTTCCAGAGTAAGTTGGCTGAAGTCCATCCTCCTTATATCCTCCTCGTCCTGACAGTCTGCGCAAACATCTTCAAACCTATAGACATGAGTGTATGTCCTTTTGAGCTTGCTCTTTATGCCCCAAAAATCAAAATCAGTTTGGGCTTTGAATCTTCTCATGGTATTCCACTACATCTCCTCCTCCATATTTTTGGCTTTGGGGTTAGTTAGCACGAAATACCTACCAATTGACTCTGGGAATTTCAGCCTAGTCTTGTGTACTTGTGATTGTTTCTCATGCACACTAATCAGTTGTCTGCATAGCTCCATAAGGATAATTTTATTTCAAGGAAACCTTGGAAGAATAAAGGGCTCACCTGAGAAGCATCCAATCCTGATATAGGTGAATGTGGGGAATTGAAGGAAGACACAACCAAAGTGGGAAACCCTGGTGTAAGAAACCTCTGATATTCTTCTCTTATACAGGCCTTTATCAAAAATGCACTTCCAAACAGCAAAGAAATCATCATTAACCCTCCTGTAATGATTACCTTGATTTTTGATAGTGAGTTGATCATAGTATTCCCAAATAGGCACTATTCTTCTGTCACCCTTAGTTGACAAGCCTGGATATTGTCTCATAGAAGCGGCTACGTAAACCAGGTATGAGGTCATAGAAAACTTTAGTGTTACCTTGACCTCAGTTGGGTGCAAAGCGCATCACTAATTTGTTCTCCCCAATCAATTCTTGCAGCTCCCTTTCTGATTATATTCATATAGTAAGTCATCCAGCTTTGGAAATAATGAGTCTTTAAATCCTCTCACTCTAGATAACATGGTGACCATGTCATTATATTCTTCATTAAAATCACTCCTGTGAAAAGACTTAGGCCACCGAGAAGTGAGGGAGGATCTAGCAGTTGAAAGATAAACAGTATTGATCACCATTTTGCATTTATCTTCGTGTTTCTCATAGTACTCTTGAGCACTCTCTTGAGAAATATCAGCCACTTCTTCTGCCAATGAGCCTTTGAAAATACTATTGTGCTTGGATCGAAGTGATCAGCCATTGCTAGTACACATTCAGGATCATGAGCCGCAACTGGGAAAGATGCATACTTATGCAGCTCAGATTTGATTAAACTAGTTAGGTGTGCAGGAGCCTTCTGAACCCGGTCAAGAAACTCTTGCATGTCAACATGGCCAATTTTAGTATCCCTAATCTCCTTAATGTTAGAGTCCACTGAACTTTCAGGGTACATACTCAAGTACCTATGGTACTTGCATTTCATCTTTTTTGATGATGCCTTACTTGGAGAAGGTTGTCCTGAGGAAGATTCGGGCTTGCTATGGGAGGGATTTGACATTCATGCACAATGACTGCATTCAACACTGATGATTAGCCATTCATCATTATCAAAAATCAAATTTTTCCCAAACGGATAAAAAAAGGGGACTCAAAATAGGCCGAGGAGTAAAAACTGCTAAAACAACAGGTTGGAGAAAAAAGTCCAACTTGCTTCTTTACCAACAAAAATTTGCACATCAGACTTTAAAGTCCGAAGTGCAAATTTGTGAAAGGATATCAACACATTGGACTTTAAAGTCCGAAGTGTTATTCTGGGGAAAGACATTTACATATCGGACTTTAAAGTCTGATATGTTGAGAAAAACTTCAAATGAGCACATCGGACTTTAAAGTCCGATGTGCTGACTAGAAAAATCTAGGGGCACATCGGACCTTAAAGTCCGATGTGCTACTTAGGGGAAGGATAGCCGGTTGGCATGTCGGGTTTTAAAACCCAACTTGCCACCCTACCTCTTCACATATCGGACTTTAAAGTTTGATATGCGAAGATTAATAGGTCGCATATCGGACTTTAAAGTCCAATATGCGGAGGATCCAAAGTTTTAGCTGTATACCAGAGTTTAAACTTTGATATGCAGCTTAGAATAGGGGAGGTTTTGGAGGATGATTGGGTTTTGAAATCTGATTGTTTCTCCAAAGATAAGGAGGCAATCGGAGTTCAAAACCCGATCGTCCTCCAAAAGGGAAAACCGAAAACAAGAAAAACAAACAAAAGGAAAAAACATTTAAACAAAAAAAACCTGAAAATGAGAAACCTACCTATTCTGTTGTGGAGATTGCGAAATCCGGATATGGGCAATTCGATCAAGTAATGAAGAGGAGAGATCCGGGTTGCAACAAAAAAAAAAAAAAAGGAGGTGGAGGTGCACAATAAAATCTAGGAATGAGGATTAAAAAAACAAGATTAACATTTAAAAACAACTTTTAAACAAAACCCCTAATTAGCAATAAATGCTAATTAATATAACTTGCAGTTGCATGTCGGGTTTTAAAGTCTGACATGCAACCTAGGGGTAATTGCATGTCAGACTTTAAAACCCGACATGCAACTGACATACAAACCATATGCAGTTCGAACTTTAAAGTCAGAACTGCAATCCAAAACAAACTGCAGTTCAGACTTTAAAGTCCGAACTGCAATCTTAAGCAAACAACAGTTCAGACTTTAAAGTATGAACTGCAGTCAAAACCAAATGTAGTTTGGGCTTTAAAGTCCAGACTGCTGACTACAACAAAACTCAAATACACTTCAGACTTTAAAGTTTGAAGTGTAATTATTTACAAAGACCCTTGCAATTCGAACTTTAAAGTCCGAACTGCAGGTTAAAATGCAAACTTAAAAAGCAAAGAAAATAACAAAAACAAAAAGTGAAGAATGAAACGAACTAACCAACCAAGTCGATTAAGCTCTCCCAGAGACCATAAGGTAAAAAACGGACCAGTTTCGTAGGGTTGCCTCACACTTTTGGCCAAACTAAAATCAAGGATAACAGAATGTAGGAAGAATAAATTTCAATCACATGGCAGCTGGTGTGACAATTATTCTCAAAATGGAAATAGTTTTAGAACACATGAGAATCAAAGACCCGCATGGAACAAATGGAGAAATGCTCCTGCAAGATCAAGAGATCTATTGAAACTAGTAGCTGGTTACAATAGCATGACCAGAAGAAGAAAGTCAGACTGGTTTGATAGAAGGTCCTCCATTCATCCAGTTGGCATGAACACAATATGCTTCTATAGAAATGCTTTTGGTCATACTACAGAATATGGTAGAGAAAGGGCTAATCAACAAAAGAAGGTAAGACCTGCTCCAAAGACTAAAACTGAGAAAAGGAGTGAGTTCAAGTAGGTATGGAGGAAGAAGGAAGAAAATACAACCATGGACAGGCACTATGCATTCAATGCACATGTAATATCTCCCAAGGCTTAAAGGAGATGCAAGACTCAGGGGGAGTTACATATTGATCACATCATTCACCCCCATAGTGAAAAGAACAAATGCAAGAATTGGTTGCTAACCAGTACAAGGAAGAAGATGAGATGACAATTTGTTTAGTTGATGCCTTGGATACACATCTACATATGATAGATGGATTACTACTGCATGTGTCAATGAATGGTTCAAATTGCAATTGGAATCAGAGGCACTTGACACAAGAAGACAAAGGGTGATGGATAAAGTATCCCAGTGGAGTTGTTGATCCGATACAGTAAACCGGTATGGATATTAACTGGTATTGTAGATTATGAGAGTCAATGTGTTCAGGGATCTTTACAGTGACTTCTATGAAGTGGATTGAGGAAGTCATGTGTTGGGATATGTTGGAGAAGCATTGTGTGACATTGTGTTGGTCTGGTAGTTGACCTTATATGCATGCATCATTTTGTTTTAACTGGTTTAATAGTTGACATGATAGTGATGTGGTTTGGCATTATGGTCATATAAGATCATGTCATATGTTGTGATGGATATCATGGAGCTGAAAAATCATCTGTAGATCATGTATGCACACGTCTAATGGTACATGGTGTAGATTGGAACCTCGGTTCAAAAATAGACAAGCAAAGAAGATCTAAGATATGTGGTTCAGGGGGAGTTCTCAGCCATATTTATTTGATTGGTATCAGACATGCAAGACATAGAGATAGATCAAGTAGTTGTTTAACACTACTGGTAAGTTTGAAACATTGGGAAGTGCTCATCAGTCCATGTTTGTGATTTCCTTTAGTGTCTATTCAATTTGTACTTAATTGAAATCACAATTGAACCACCGGGTGAAAGGAACACTAGGCTGGTGTACAGGGAGAGTTGACAAAGAGGGAGAGTTACATGCATAGGGGGAGAGAATATATTTGGTACCAAAGAATATACAAGTGATATTAAATTGGTATCAACAAAATGATGTTAGAATAACCTCCTACATATCAAAGGGGGAGAAGATGTAGTCTGACCGTCAGGTAAGTGAAATTAACTGACACACTTTTTAACAATTGGTATTAGACTGGTATATACAATTGGTGTCCGTTGGTCTCTAAGACCTCTATCTTAAGTGTTGAGGGATAAGAGGATGCTGAGTAATTGATCAAAGGAGGAGAAGCAACTAGTAGAAATCTCTATCAGTACCCTTTGCCATTGTTGTCAAAGGGGGAGATAAAACCTGTACTATACCAGATACTACATGTGTTGACATCAATGCCAAAGGGGGAAATTTTTGGAATTGTGTTGTCATTGATGTCAACCAATATAGAGTGTTGACCAGTGATGAATTATTGCAGACCGATAAGCATGTAATCAGTAAGAAAGAAAGCATAATCCATAAAGAATGTGCAAACAACTGATATGGAGTTGGATGCTTGAATGTGAAACAAGAGAACTCCCATCGGATAAAGATGGTGTCAGAGGATGAACAAAAGACTGACAGAGAGTGTGCCCAACTGGATCATATGTGCCTGATTGAAGATGTATCTTCTCAAGGTCAGCTAAGGAATATCTATGCAATGCTAGAAGAAAAATGAGTGACAAGGATCTACTCCCACCTGTAAGTGATCATACTGAGCTTATCTCCCAACATGTAGAGAATGCAATATAACCCTCTGGGATAAGACAATTAGAGAAGTTAAAAGAAAGTGGTTTAAGACACATACCAGATGACCAAAGTGAAACATCAGAAGCCTCCAGTATGTGAAGCTCAACAATGGAAGGTAAGATGAGCTACTGAGATAGAAGAGGAAGAGTGAGTTGTGATGTGTTTTCCACTTTGGCAAATTGTTTGAGAGGAACCAGTCAAATGAAGATAAAGGTTAGGTTGAGTAGCTGTAGATATGGAGTTACCAGGATGATGATATCAATAGAGATCCCTACTGATGATTGATGTCGGTGTTTTCATGCCACCGATATGATAGAATGTGTGTATTGAAGTCTATTGACATGCTAGTGTCAACTAGTAAGGATGCCAACTAATAAGAGACCAAAGAGGCAAAGGTAAAAGGCTCTCACCTGATGAAGATATGCATGGAGACCCCTCTGGATACATGTGATAGATTGGTATGTTTGGTGACTAGGCATATGTGTTCCACTAGCAGAACAATAAAGTGCAAACATGAAGGTTAACTGACAGGTTTAGAGAACCAGTAGGTAAGCACCGGTAGTATATGATGTGGTTGGTGATAGTGTCTAAAATGACATAGGTGACTGGGCTAAGCTGGATACCAATTGAGATGACATGTGGTCTCCAAGTGGCAAATGAAAAGTGCATCATTCAAGTTGTCAGTGAGGTAGTTAGTGATTGGTCAAAATTAATGTCAATTGTGTAAATCACGGGTCAAGTGTAGGAGTTTGCAGCTTGAGGCAGAATGAACAATGGAGGTTTGTGTTGTTATGATTAATGCAGGTTGTGTAGATATAGATTTTTTTTGGTGAAGACAACTACGAGGTTATTTATGGTGATTGACTAAAAAGCATGGCTGACAAATAGATTGGAGGTTGCCATGTTTGGTAAACATTTATTGGAAGGAAAGATGGAATGTTATCTGATTTGTTGCAGGTTGACAATCCCCAGACAAGATTAGATTTGATTTGATACAAATGGTGTCGGTAGAAGAAACCCTAAGCATGCCAAGGTTTGATTTCAGTTTTGGCAGGAAGACTGATGAATATATACACAGGCATAAGATTGAAGATGATTGATGCTGGCAAATGATTAGGTGTCAGATATTGAAGAGTAGAGTGTGAAAGTGTAGGAGAGAACCAACCAGTCAGAGAGTTCATAAAAGATCATAGTGACTGAGTGTTGGAAGGTGTAACTTTAAGGTTAGAGTGATTGGTAAGCAAAAAAGTGTGTTGCAATCAAGTGAAGCGGTGGTGCTAGAACCCGTAAGAAGGCAAAAAAGGGTGTTGCAGTGTAGTGGGAGTGTTAGTGAAGATCCGACAAGGCAAGATCAGAGTAGGACTTGACAAGTAAGCCAAGAAATAGTAGAGATCAGAGTGAAGAAAACTAATAGAGCGAAGAGTACTGATGGTGACAAGAAATAATGGATCTGAGTGAGCAGAGAACCAATAGAGAACAAAGTAGAGGAAGACCGATTGAGAAGAGTTGAATTGGTAGAGTGAATTGATTGTGAGAGGTTACAAAACTCATTTATAACTAGGCTATTACTATTGTATTGATATATATCATTATAATTATTGAGTTGGAGCTTGGTGGAGGGGTTGGTGCTCCTTGGGTTGGTGCCCTAGAATCAGGGGTTGGTGCTCCTTGGGTTGGTGCCCTAAATTAGGGGTTGGTGCTCCTTGGGTTCATGCCCTAAATTAGGGATTGGTGCCCTAAACTTTGTAATACAATGTTTATTGTGAGGCAGGATTGGAGCAGTAGACTCCAACAAAATTTCTCACCATGGTTTTTCCCATGTTGGGGTTTCCTCATATATCTCATGTTGTGTGATGTATCCTTGTATGTTCTTGCATAATGTTCTCCTTCCTTATTTCATCAGTTAGTCTTCTTGGTCTTTGATATGTTAACTGGTAATCACTTTTAGGGTTAAAAGGGTTAAGATTGTAAACCATTGATTCACCCCTCCCTCTCAGTGGCATCTTGTTTTCTGCATGCTTTCCTTTCAGAACTCCCAAGGCTTCCATGCATCTTTCCCATCTATTTCAATTATGAGAACCCCTTCATATACCTATTGCCATTTCTAGAAGGAGGCATGAAGATTTTAATGGCCCGCCTTCTTGTGCCAATCACTTCTTGCATGTATTTCCTGTAAATCTCTCTCTGAGGTCCGCTTCGCATATCAACATTGAATTTTTTTTTTCTTTTCCCACTACCTGCATGATTGATTTTTAAATTTTTTTTCCAAGTGAAAGCTACTACCAGGTTTAGCGTCCCCTAGGAATCAGGAAAATTTGCCATTAAGAACAACACAACTTAGGAAATTAGGAAGCACAACTGAGAAACATGCCTCTTTCAAACATTCCCAATCATATTTTGTTGCCTTCAATGTGAGGCTTCATTTTCCATACTACAGTTGCACTCTTAACCGTCACCTCCTCCTTAATTGATAAACTAATCAATTAAATTTAACTTGCCATTAAAATTTTAATTAACAGATTTAATTAATTAACTATAATAGCTAATTATATTATTTAAAACATATTTATAATATTATATAAATATTCCTATATACATATATGTATTCATATATTCGTTGTTACAAATTAAATATAAATTTATTTTACATTCAATTATAATTATACATTTAATTTAATCATTTCACAAATTACGAGCTATAGTTATAACTTTATAGCATAACCAGATTACCAAAATTAGGAAACAATAAGAAATCACCAAGAACATACAAGAAAGATAGGTGAAGGGCATCACCATTCATACAAAGTTAAAGGGGTGTTACAAATTTGGTCTTATCTTGATGACCTGTATGTTGAAAGAGAAGAATGTGAGGATTACAAAATAAAATTTAATAAAGAAGAAAAGATGATTGCGAGATTGAAAACTTGAGTTGCAAAGATTAAGGAATGAAGAGACAAACTCAAAATTGCAGAAGATAAGATAGTCAAACTAAAAAATGAGAATGAAGGAAGCAAAAAATATGATGATAAACTCAAGAAGGCAAAAATGTGCTAGACAGTTCAAATAACTGAAAGACAACTGAGAGGGGGGGGGCGGGGGTGAATCAGTTGTCACAAATTACCAGAACCATTATCAATTAAAACTTTAATACTGGAACCCAAAACATTAATACTAGAATAGTAGTTAAACCAATTAAGCATAAACAATAATCACAGAATAAATACCATCCACATGACACCAAGATTTATATGTGGAAAACCTAGTAAAGGGGAAAACCATGGTGGGAAGCGTACCCACAGTCAGATAATATTTCTGCAGTAAGTATGTGAATTACAATTGAGGCCTACACTTGCAGGAAGGCCAACAACCTAGAGTGTGATGCTTATCACAAAAGGAGCCTCACTGACTACATAGAAATCCAGACTACAATCCAGAGAAGTGTTGAACTAAAAATGATAACATCTCCTATGCCTAAGTATAGTTCTGGTTAAGCTTAATATCGAAGGACTAAATCCTCTTACTTAAACCCAATTCGATCTCCAATGATCGACCAAATCCTCTAACTGAATGATATTACATTATTCGCACATTAAATATCAATTTCCCATTCTTATGATATCTACCATATGTTCTACAATGAGATCTTACATCTACATATACAAACCCTCAACCATAAACAATTAGGTCATCCACCAGATAATAATCCAATTACATAATTACAAACCATGTTGGCCTTAGACCAAACAAATAATATCCAACACATAAGACATCCCAAAAACACATTGAGAGGTCGAATCCACATGTTACATTAAAGTTGGTCCATAACCTAGATCAACGAAGACCCAGTATAGGTCCACACGCTATAGAAATGATGTCCATCTGCCAAGTCTCGAACATGATCACCAGGAACATCCTAAAACTCCACCAAAAACTGCACCAACACCACTTATGCAATTCATCAAAGATCTTCATCAAAAGTTCTGCCGGTGAAACCCTCACCAAAACTAGAAACCAAGCTTCTAAGAAAATAGGATAGCACCCAATCACCAAACCAAAACCAACTGATCAAATATGAGCATGAGTATCATGATTAAGACAATTCCATAACCAAACTATATCAGAGCTTACCGGATCATGTCGGATCCAAATCAACTAGAAACCACTCAACCTATCGTGACCAGAAGGGTGCTGGTAAAGCATCCAAACAGCTAGTATTGACATTGTGTCGACTTGAATTTCATCCTCAGAATGCTACCTGCAACAAGTTAGTTTCACAAAATACAAATAGAAATACTACAGGAAATCCAAATTCAACCAATGAAACTACATGAAGTACGTATGAAATAAAATACTAATATTACCTTCATGGTTTGTGTCTCATTGTGTCCTAACTCCACTGTTCCTAGTTGCAGATGGTGTTCTCTCAGACAATGCACTGATGGCTTCCAAGATGGCATATTAAGAATGGACTGATAACTTGTAGTTAAGTGATACTATGATATGCAATACTACATGATTATGCTAAATGATTATACTATGATGCTATATGATATTTTCTATTTGCTATTTGCTATTTGCTTCAAGATTAAAACTCATAGATGCATATGATTAATTTGAAGACTAACTCTCTCTCAACTGAAGCTCTTGATTTTATAGACCTTGAGAGGATTAGATGACGTGGCTCAGATCAACGATCCTGATTAGATTTGTAGATTTGGATGGCTGTGAGTAAAGGTGAAGGTTGAGAGAAAGGGGGAAGGAGAAGACAAGTGTCACTCATCTCACCTTGATTGGGTTGTTGACTGAGAGAATCTAGGGATGGTTGGAGAATATTTAGGCATGACAGGACAAGTGGACTCAAGTCCTTCCTAAGATGTAGGGGGTGTTGGAGAGAATATAGGAAATGGTTATGAAAAATGTGTACATACACAATTTTCATTAATTTTGGAAGTTGAAGATAAATGATGAATTAATATTTAAGAAATATTAATTTCCTTAGCCACATGTTTGATAGGCAAAGGGAAAATGAAGTTGAGATGGAGGATGAGTTGGAAAAGGGATTAAATAATTTAGAAATTATTTAATATTTGAGACTATAGGATAGAAGAATAACTATTAAATATTAGATATTCAATTAATTGATCAGAAGAATAATTAAATATTAGATATTTAATTAATTAAAGGAATAGGATAGATGAATTAATTAATAAAATATTAATTAATAGAAAGACATGAAAATGAATTAAATAAATTAATCTTTTCAAATTAACTATTTAATAGAAGAATGATCATTAAATAAATATAAAATATTTATTTAATTGCTCATAGCCATTTTTATGTGTATACATTTTGCCCCTCTTTGAAATGATGTCGAGACAACATTGTTTCAAAGATTAAATCAAGTCTCGATAATGCACCTGATGAAGATGAAAATCCTTATTGTGTGCCCCCTCAGGAGATTAATCGTGAGTTTGTTGAAAACTTTGGTTTGAACGATTGATCTCATGATAATTGATTAAAATTTTAGTCAATTAAATTCATTTGTAAAAAACAAATTAAATTGCCCCATTGAATAGCATTAAGTACTCTTCAAATAGTAAATATAAAATTAACCAAGGCTAATTTTAATTTCATTGTTATCCTTGTTAGCTTGTGAAGAAAATATTCTTGTTGAGGTGGTGAAATGGTGATTCCTATGGAGAACCATCGTTTTGAACGTGTTTGACGATATCAGTGACCTACCGAGTATGGGTATCTAGTATGTATCTTATCTCGAGCTTTTTTTTCAAGTTTTCATGCAAATTTTCATGTTTTTAGGCGCGCTTTTTGAATTTTTTCGGTGTTAGGTTAGCGCTTTTGCATTTTGTTTTAGTGCATATGCAATTAGGTTTAGCGCATGTGCATAGATTAGCACAAATGTTTTGTGTGTTAGCACTTATGCATAGGATAGCGCAAATGTTTCGTGTGTTAGCGCTTTTTCTCAATAAGATAGCACTTTTTCTTGTTTTGTGCATATGCTTTTAGAGTTAGCGCATTTGCACAAAATCCTAGGTAACAAAATCCTATTATAGATCTATGATTATGATTGATTTACCAATTATATATGGATCTATTATTATTATCCTATTTTGTTATACCAGAAGAAGAACAACGAGTCTCTCGACTCCAAGAACTAGAACTGATTTAGGAACATCGCCAAAATGAAATAGAACATTTGAAAGTATACCAACAAAGAATGGAAAGAAGCTATAACCACAAAGTCAAACCATGTATTTTCTAGATTAGAGATATAGTTCTAAGAGAAAATCCAAGAAATCAGCAAGACCAAGAAAAGAAGGGAAAATTTGAACCAAATTGGCTAGGACCCTTTGTCATAGTAGCAACATATGGATCATGAGCATACAAGTTATCTACCCCTGAAAGTGATTGGTTTGATGAACCTATCAATTCTATCCATCTCAAGAAATTCTATGCTTGAGATATAAAGTCCCCAAAAAATAAACAAAAAGCATATAAAGTCCTAAAATAATCAATAAAAAGCATATAAAATCCAAAAAAATGCAATAAATTTAGATGGTGAAAACCTAGTAAACGGGCGCTATCTAAAAAGTAAGTTCCTCCATCTATGAGATCTCTTTGCACACTTATCTATTCCATCCTATCGCATCTATTGCTTCCATATATCCTAGTTTATCCATTCCATCTTCCATTCATTGCTCTGAACCATTTAGCAAGAAATATGCAGCTAACCAACAATTATCAATCTTTGACACACTTGTCGTAGTTGTTGTCTTAGATTTTATCAGAATCAATCAATCTGCATTTGTATCCCAACATGGTTTGCATCTTGATCAATTCATACATCCATAATAAATTTTTGTTTTCGTTGGGGGCAAAATCCTAATTCCTTTTGCTAAGGTGATATTTTGAATCTTTGAAAATCCAAAACATTAGGAAAACTTAGAAAAAACCAAAAACACTTAGGATTTTGAAACAGATAATGAGCAACAAAGCAACGAAAATACAGGCACTTCATCAACAACTAAATTGTAAAACTTAGAAACCGAAGAATCGATCAACAATTAATAAAGGATTATAAAAGATCATTCATCAAGATGATTATATCAGTTAATGACCATTATAACATGTGAATGACATGCAAGATTCATTGTTTATATCTTGATTTTATTACTAATCATGTACTATGCAACTCAAGGATGTCCATGACTAGAGAAGCTATGATGAGGCATGATTATTTTCTTTGATTGCTATTTGTGGTTTATCTCTTACTATGGTATGGACTTGTCTCAGGATATGATCGACAAAAGATCAAGGAGGATGTTCCAAGTCATGCATGAAAGGAGACAATCCTTGTCTATTCTGCAAGCAATACTTAGGTCAACTTGATCCATTATATCAAGTTGCTTGTATTAACTTGCTATATCAAAATCCATGTAATAAATACTCAGGTCATCTTGAATCATTATGTCAAGTTGCTTGTATTTTCTTACAACATTTTAAAGCTCAATGATGAAATCAAGCATTGTTACAAGATATCATATGAAGAATGGACTGATAACTTGTAGTTCACTAATACTATGATATGCAATACTACATGATTATGCTAAATGATTATACTATGATGCTATATGATATTTGCTATTTGCTATTTTCTATTTGTTTCAAGATTAAAACTCACGGATGCATATGATTAATTTCAAGACTAACTCTCTCTCAACTAAAGCTCTTGATTTTATGGACCTTGAGAGGATTAGATGATGTGGCTCAAATCAATGGTCCTGATTAGATCTGTAGATTTGGATGGCTGTGAGAAAAGGTGAAGGTTGAGAGAAAGGGGGAAGGAGAAGACAAGTGTCACTCATCTCACCTTGACTAGGTTGCTGACTGAGAGAATCTAGGGATGGTTGGAGAAGATTTAGGCATGATAGGACAAGTGGACTCAAGTCCTTCCTAAGATGTAGGGGGTGTTGGAAAGAATATAGGAAATGATTATGAAATATGTGTACGTACACAATTTTCATTAATTTTGGAAGTTGAAGATAAATGATGAATTAATATTTAAGAAATATTAATTTCCTTAGTCACATGTTTGATGAGTTGGCAAAGGGAAGATGCAGTGGAGATGGAGGATGAGTTGGAAAAGGGATTAAATAATTTAAAAACTATTTAATATTTGAGACTATAGGATAGAAGAATAACTATTAAATATTAGATATTTAATTAATTAGAGGAATAGGATAGATGAATTAATTAATAAAATATTAATTAATAGAAAGACATGAAAATGAATTAAATAAATTAATATTTTCAAATTAACTATTTAATAGTAGAATGATCATTAAATAAATATAAAATATTTATTTAATTGCTCATAGCCATTTTTAGGTGTATACAGACATCAATGACAAAACATCACTGCAACACATAATCAATCCACCAAATGGCCAACAATCTCCCCCTTTGGCATTGATGGCAACACTAGATGTGAAAAACATTTAAATACCAAGAAATGCCAAACAAGTCTCCCCCAATGGAAGACAACCAACAATCTCCCACATAAAGATATAGCAATGAGGTTCTGAAACAAAGACCAAATTCCCCCTATGAATAATATCTTTGTAAAGCTTTGAATTTCTCCCTATCAATATCTATCCCCTTTTCTTTTTCTTATTAATATCTCTCCTCCTTTTACTTTTCCTTTTTCACGTCAATATCTCTCCCCCTTTGACATCAATGCCAAAAATCTGACCAAAATATCAAAGCAAAAACATAAACCATTATATCACAAAGCTGACTACTCCCCTTGAGAAGTAGTTGTTCGGTTGATGATGATTGTAATAGGATAAACTCATGTGTTGTCATTGATGGAACATGTATACACACATATGCTCACATTGTCATTGTCATCTTAGTTAAGACAAACTGGTATTACTTCTAAAGTTACTTGTATTGCAACCGGTATTGGATGTTTAGTTTAAGATGGTTTAGAGAGTGTCAAACCAGTATATGTAGACAATCGGTATATGCAGGAATGGCTTGAAACCAGCTTGGAGATTCAACGAAGACCATCAAAGAAGAAAATGGAGGACAATTGGTTTATATGTTGAATGTGGTTAACTCTTAACCAGTATCAGTGTTCCAACTGATATGCATTGATTGTGTGATGAGTTATCAACGGTCATGATGAGCTATCCCTAACTGACAAATTTGGCGGCAATCTGTGATGAGTTATGTTAGATTGTCCAGATACACTGCACCTAGGAAATTATGATATGATTCCTAATCCAACATGAAATCTAATGTCTATATAATGACGTTATGATGAACTATTTTGATACATGATGTGATGTGAGATAGAAGTGTTAAGTTGTTGAAGGAAATGCATAAATATGTTTTGAGTGAGCAGAAGAGGATCTATTCAAGCAAGTTGTGCTACTTCTAGATCACACCACCTATTGTTTTCTAATCACTATAATAATCAAATCCCCTAATTGGGTAAGCTCTAACAAATTTCAATATACAAACCCTTTAACAAGTTGATCCATTAGTTTGGATTATGAAATCCTTTACCAAGGTTACTCCTAACAGGGTACTACCTTTAACAGGGTATAGCTCCTTAGAGAGATTTGGGATCTTTAATAGGATTTGCTCCTAGCATAGCACTTTTGTAGACCTTAATCGGTCAGTTACCTATTACTGTAGATAGTTAAATTATGAGTTCCATCTCACCATGGTTTTTCCCATTTGGGTTTTCCACGTATAAACACTTGTGTTATGGTGGATGATTTACTTGTTGTGGATGCTTTAATATCATTTTGGATTGCATACGTAGTGTTTAGTAAACTTGTTAAGTATCTCTCTCCGTCAGTGTTTAAAGTGGTATTGTTTTTGTTGTCACTGATTCACCCCCCTCTCAGTGCTTTATAATTTTATCAGTAGCATCCACACATCAGTGCCAAAATGAATAGTATCTCTGATAATGCATGTCAGACTGATGCTAAACCACATCAATCAAGTCTCTACCAGAGGGGTAGTAACTCCCAATATGTCTCTCAGGTATTCAAACGACTCCATAGGAAAAGGTTTAGTGAAAAAATCTGCAATCTACTCTTTAGTGTTCACATAAACCAATTGAACTTCATTTTCTTCCACCTTTTACTTCAAAAAGTTGTATTTGATAGATATGTGCTTTGTCTTAGAATGAAATACTAGATTTTTTGATATATCAATAACAATAGAGTTATCACAGTAAATAACTACTGGTGCATCACAATCCACATTTATATCCTTCAACATTTGCTTCATCCATAAAACTTGTGTACAGTTAGTAGTAGCAACAACATACTCAGCTTCAACACTAGATAAAGAAGTACAAGACCATTTCTTGCTGATCCATGAAACCAGTTTCTTTCCAAGAAAGAAAGCTTCACCAGAAGTACTTTTCCAGTCATCGACATCTCCAACCCAATTAGCATCTGTATATGAACATAAAGTAAAGTTATCATTCTTAGGGTACCAAAAACCATATTCTGATGTACCTTGCAAGTATCTAAAAATCATTTTCACCAAACATTCATGATTCTCTCTAGGATCACTTTGAAATCTTGAAACAATACAAAATATATTCATTATTTCAGGCCTAGTCTGAGTCAAATAAAGTAGACCTCCAATCATAGATTTGTATCTTGTAGAATTTATTTGTGCGGAAACATCTTTTCTTGTCAATTTCTCACTTGTAACCATATGAGTACTTACCGGTTTAGAATCTCCCATATCAAATTTCTTGAACAATTCCTTAGCATACTTAGTTTGACAGATAAAAATAACTTTGTCAGTCTGAGTAATCTACAAACCTAAGAAAAATTTCATGTCACCAATCATAGACATCTCAAATTCTTTCTCCATATTCTTAGAAAATTCTATGCTCAACTTATCTTCACCTGCAAAAATAATGTCATCAACAAATACTTCAATAATTAGTATATCATTATCCGTGATCTTATAATATAAATTAATGCCAACACTACCCTTAGTAGAACCAAGCTTCAAAAGATATTTATCCAACCTTGCATACCAAGCTCTAGGTGCCTGTTTCAATCCATATAAAGCTTTCCTTAACCTGCAAACCATGTTTGTATCATCGGATATTGAAAAAACATCATGTTGCTCAATGTAAACTTCCTCATCAAGATCCCCATTCAGAAATGCACATTTAACATCCATCTAATAAACCTTGTAGTTTTTATAAGAATCATAGGCAAGAAATAATCTTATAGCTTTAATCCTAGCTACAGGTGCAAAAGTCTCCCCATAATCAATTCCTTCCTTCTAAGAATATCCTTTACAAACCAATATGGCCTTATTCCTTATAACTTGACTATCCTCATTCAATGTATTTCTAAAAACCCATTTAGTTCAATAACATTTTTATTTTTAGGTCGGGGAACCAGAGTCCATGTGTTATTTTTCTCCATCCAATCTAATTCTTCTTCCATAGATTCTAACCAATATTCATCTTTACATGCCTCAATTACTACTACCGATTCAACTTGTGAAATTAAACATACCTCATTAGTTTCCAATCTTCTTCTTGTCATTACTCTATTTCTCTTATCTCCAATAATTTGATCTTCTAAATGATTCAATCTCACATACCTAGGAGTCCTCTATTGGCAAATGCACACTCCAATGAGAAATTGTAGGTGATTAAAGGTATTGTCATTAATGGCAACCTTACAATCATGTGATACTGGTAGGTAGACACAGGCACCGACACCGGTAGACTCTACACCGGTATATAGATCACTGGCACCAAAAGAAAGATTACTGGCACCTTGGCCGACAAGAATTTTGTATAAAAATATATTTTATAATTAATTGTAAAATCTTTTGTAAGCTGACTTGGCAGATTGTAACATGACTCATATAAGTATGAGATCATTGTAGATCATTTAGTGAGTGAGAGATGAAAAGAATATAGCAAACCTAATGTGCGGAATATTAGGATAAGGTTTATGTATATTGCAGAGCTTAAACCAGTACTGAATCTGGCATAGTAGAAGCTGACCTGAAGCAGTACAAGACATTGGATCTGTATAATCCAATTTTGTAAGTCAGTGTGACTTCTTTTGTAACCGAGCATTGAACTCTAGGCACTTAGCCTTCTTGCATGTGTAGGCCCCTATTGTAAGTAGTAATATTCTCTTATTGGCCAGTAAGCAAATATTGTGGGTCACAAATCTCACCGAGGTTTTTCCCGCATCGAGTTTCCTTGTTAAAATATTGTGTTATGGTGTGTCTCTTATGTTGTGGTTATTATTCTTCTTTGCTGCATTATTTTTGGTTTACCGATACACAATTTGATATGATTTTCATGTTATAAGTTAAGAAAATTATTATATTGGTTAGATACTAATTCACCCCCCCTCTCAGTATCTTTGGGAATCCTAACAATTGGTATCAGAGCTTGGTCCTCTATTTTCAAAAGCCTGACAACTTGAGGAAGATCTTGACACTGGTAGAGATGGAAAACTTGAGAAAGCAATTTGAAACAGCTCCTTCAGACTATGATGCAGAAAAGGTGAAGAATATCAAACTTGAAGATGATCTGAAGGCTGCACAGGATATCATTCAAGGACTTCAAGAAAATTTCACCATTGCAAGGAACAAAAGAAGAGAAGTTTGTGAAAAGATACAAAATGATGAAGATGAAAAGGAAACTCTTAATGATCTGGTAAACAAGCTGAGACAAGAAAACAGTACAATGAAGAATGAAATGCAAGATATGACTATGATATTTTGTAAAGAAACTGAAAAATCAGAAGAAGAATGAAGATGACTTGGTTAGAAGAATAAATGATGCTGCAAATGAAAACACAAGACTTAGTCATGAAAATGATATGTTAAAGATAGAGTTGATGCATACACAAAATGACAAAACTAAACTTATGAGACAAAAAGGAATCTTGGAGAGTGAATTGGCTGTTGCAAATCAACACAAAGAAAAATTCAAGAAAAGTTCAGAAGAACTTGATGACATGCTAAAGAATCAGAAACCAAATGGTGATGCTAATGGCCTTGGATTTGAAGTTGGTGAAAGCTCTGATACTACAAACAATCATGATCATATCAAACCGGTAAGACAACCTAATGCTTACAAATTTAATGGAAAATTCTTTAACTGTAACAAGTATGGTCATAGAGAAAATTAGTGTAGATCTAGAAATTATCAGAACACTAATGCACCCACTGGTCAATGTTCTAAGTTCAACAAAGTTGGTCATAATTCAGAAAATTGCAAAATGAATGTAAGATGTTATGTTTGTGGAAGATTTGGACATCTATCTAATCAATGTAGAACACAAACTAGCATAGGATATGAGAAATCTATTCAAAAAAATAATATGACTTGTTATGCTTGTCACAAAATTGGACATATTGCAAAATTTTGTAGAAGCAAGACTTCACCAAATAACAAAGGACCCAGCTTGAAAGGTAGAGAAAAGGTTGAAGGGGTAAAGCAAGAATTCTCAAAGCAATGGATCAGAATGTCAAATCAGAATGTTGATGGGAATACGCCTCCACCAGTAGAACATAGTAACACTCCACCAGCATGAGACTCTTCATCTAACTGAAGGAAAATCCTATGGGGGTTTAGCAACAAATTGAAAAACAAGCTATTATTCCCTCGGTTGATGGTGAGAAGTTGAATTACTTCTTTACTGGCAGATGAGTTAAATTAATTGTGGTATTTGGAGAAAATAACATTATGAAGAAAGCATTTTGGCTCTTTTTTCATCCACCGAGCATTCAAATCTCTGATAGTGCAAAAATTTTGAGCAAGGGCATCCATAGCGAGAAGGAGCAAGTCATTCAAGCACTCATCCCTAAGGCAGATCGAGGTATTTATAACTATGGCTTCCTCATCCACACCTGAATTTATTGCAAATCCCACTGTGATTGAAGTTATCAAGCGCCCTAGACCCGTATTCAAGCTTGTTCCCGAAATTGCGAAGAAAGATGATACCATAGGTGCATTTTCTCAAATACCTAGGGGAGTAGTATATGTTGAAGATCCTAGAATATACATACATTGTCATATAGAGGAAATAGGAGATGATGAAATCAAGAACATGTATATGACTATGATTTGTGATGAAAATGACAATATCAAACTGGAACACAAGGTAGTAGAAACCCTAGGTTTTGTGGATATTCTTAGCATCCCTAATTTTCCTGAAGATGTGATAAGAATAGTCCTAAGTAGAGTCCATGGTGAATTATTTTGGTTGGATTCAATTCATAAGATCACCAAAGAAGTTGTTAAGGTAGTAACATGGTTACCTTCCACCGGTAGCAGACCTGACAGAACTAAAAGGGTCTCAAATGACACAGTGATAGACCTAACCAGTGCAACATTTGACAAAAGGTCTCTAAGGGTAAATGATGTAAAGGACATCAATGTCAGATTTGTCAGTATGATTTTAGGCTACAAGGATACACATGCAAATAGGTTAAACTCAATATCTAGCCTATGTATTAAAAGTGCATATGACATGGTTAATAATAATGCTAGAATAGATGTGTGTGAATGGCTCAAAGATGAATTGATAGACAATCTGGAAAAAGATAAAAGGAGACAAGAAAGGAACTTTTAGATTTGAAAATTTGCTTGTATGTTTAATATTGTACATTACTAAGCAAGTACCCGGTATTGGTAGGAGATTCTTTTGGCTTTGATATATCGGTAGGAAAGAAACTATTGGATTTATTAAACAACATGGGGAAAAACAGAGAGAAAAATATAAACGAACATTTTCAAGCATTAAAGACTCAAATGAATACTATAACAAGACTGTCACAAGCAATTGTGGATAAATATCAAAAGGAAATATGTTTTGTAATCAAGAAAGATGAAATCTAGATGGAGGAAGTTATCCCTAGAACTATCTAGGTAACTCAAATGGGATATGAAACAGATGATAACCTCATTGAAACTTAGGTAGAAGCCCTCCTTGAACCACCAAAGGAACCCTCTGAGAAAGTCTTTGGCAATGCAGAAACAATTGAAAGTGGAATTCAGTCTAGGAAAAGAGTTAAGAAAGTTGAACAAACAGTAAGGAAAGGCATGAGACAAGCAAAAGCAATTAAGGAAGATGTATTGAAGCAAATTGGTATCAAAGAAAGTGAGTTGGAAGGACTTCAACCGGAAACTCATCTTTTACCGATTGCAACTTCCTTTGAGAGTGATATACCGGTGGTATTAAAAAGGGTAGAAAGGAAAAGAAAACCCTCACCGGCACCCTCACCTACACCTAGGAGAACAAGACAAAAGCAACAGGCAGTGAGGCCTCTAGTTAAAAAGTTAACTCCAAATAAGAAAAAGGTAAAACAAGACATTTCTCCACTGGATAAACTTCTTAGTGAAATAACAAAGGATGGAAAGTTGAAAAACATCAGCAAACTGTATAACACACTTTCCACCGATGACAAAGAAAGCATAGAAAATAGTGTAATTTTAAACTTGGATATATACAAGAAATTTTTGATGGAAATTGTTGATGAAATACCCATTGATCTCTACAGAAGACTTGAAGCTAGAAGGGTAGCTATTGTTGAGATGGATAGGAAAATAAGAATTGAAAAATTACTTGCAGTGCATCCAGTAAACTCACCTGAAGAGATTGATCAATTAATCAATGAGGCCAATCGGACAATATTTTCAACTGCTCACCAACATGTAGTATTGATGGCAGGAAGAGTAAATGAAATTTCAGAAGAGACTGCGGATCAATGGGACATATTCTTTGTTGCAAAAGAGGAATATGAATAACTCAAAAGACCCAAGACTGTCAAAGTAAATAAAAAAGACAGGGATAAGGAGAAAGGTAAGGTAGGTGGACCTCCAAACCTTAAGATAATTTATGACTTACCCTCACCTCTTTCTAATACTCCACTAGTAGAAACCGTTGACACTCAACCAGCTACAGAGAGTATGGAGACTCCTCAAGTGGATACAAATCTTGAGTCTGAAGTTTTGTACACTATGAATATAGACACCTAAGAGGTGAATATTGTGGTAGATAAAGAGATCACTGAGGATAAGAAAGAAGATGTTGCTACTGAGCCATCAACTGCAGACGTTGAGGTTAAGACTGTAAATATAAGCACAAATATAGATAAACCGACAGAGGACACCACTGAGAAACCATCTGAAGCACCAGTAAATGAAACTGAAAAATAATCAGAGATAAATACAGATAAACTAGAAGTACATACAGAGACTACATCTAAGAAACTGACAATTGAGAGCTCAGAGAAACCTTCTAAGTCATAGATGGAGAAACCAAAACTGAAACAGGTTGAGACAGGTTCAAACCGAGACAGTGCCACCGGTAAAAATTGAAAATCCTAAACCTTTGCTAATAGAAATGTACACTCAAACAAATCCTCCTGAGAGAGAGGAAAGAAAAGTTACTACCACAACCAGCAACATGGAAATTGTAAAAATAGTTGGGTAGACTTCTGGTACTTCAATGACAGATTTCAAACCAACAAATGTAACAGAAGTATTACTAGATTCTATAAAGAAAATAATTGAGTGTAATGCACAAGCCTATAAGGATATTGATGACACAATTCACATTCTTAAATTGATAGTACCCAAGTGCAATGTGGATAATAAAGATTCTTTAGGTCAACTAGACACATTGTCTAAATTCATAACCGATAACATTTTACAGCTGATCAGATCAATGAAGACACATTTAAAGAGAGGATGAATAAGGAGAAAGAAAAATTCTTTGAGGAAATTGTAAAGAAGAATAAGGAGAAAATGGAAACCTTATTACTGGCACTAGGAGAAACAATTTTGGATTTCAAGAAACTATACAAAGATACTTGTAAAACTAATATTTTGATAGAAGACATAGAGTCAGAGATCAGAGAAGCACAAGATGAAATCAACAATATTACTGATAACTTAATAGGATCATCAGACTCATTTCTAGAAATTGAAAAGAACATTGCAGATCTTGAAGAGAAAATTGAGAAGTTAGAAAATGATAAAGGAAAGATAAAGATTAAGGTATAGAACTTAAAATGCAAACTTGGTCCTAAACTAGATTACCTCATTTCTTTGAGAAAAGAAATTTCTAAGGCTCTGGTCCTCAAACTTAAGCGAACAGAAGAGAAAATGCACATACTCACCGGTATAGTTCAGAGAACACAAGTGACATTAATAGATAGCAAAAGATTCAGCGACAGTTTAAATTTGGCTTTGGTAGATCTTTTCCAGATTGTAACCCACCTATTACAAGAATCTAGGTAGGAACCACACTTCACTAACAACGAATTACAACCTTTGTCATTGATGTCAAAGGGGGAGTAGTGAGATGAGAAAAATCATCAGACCAGGACATCATCAGCTCAGGGGGAGCATACATTTTTGACAACACAGTTTTGGTAAGATACTTTGGCAGATTCTTTTTGGATATCATTTTGGACACTTTTTGATTTTTCTCATGAGTGTTGCCATCAATGCCAAAGGGGGAGATTGTTGGCAAATGCATAGTCCAATGAAAAATTGTAGGTGATTGAAGGTATTGTCATTGATGGAAACCTTACAATCATGTGATACTGGTAGGCAGACACAGGCACCGACACCGATAGACTCTACACCAACATACAAATCAACGACGCCAAAAGGAAGATTACCGGCACCTTGGCCGACAAGAATTTTGTATAAATATATTTTGTAATTAATTGTTAAATCTTTTGTAAGCCGACTTGACAGATTGTAACATGACTCATATAAGTATGAGATCATTGTAGATCATTTAGTGAGTGAGAGATGAGAAGAATATAGCAGACCTAATGTGCGAATTATTAGGATAAGGTTTATGTATATTGTAGAGCTTAAACCGGTACTGACTTTGGCATAGTAGAAGCTGATCTAAAGTAGTACAAGACATTGGATTTGTATAATCCAATTTTGTAAGTCAGTGTGACTTCTTTTGTAACTGAGCAGTGAGCTTTAGGCACTTGGCTTTCCTGCATGTGTAGGCCCCTATTCTAAGCAATAATATTCTCTTATTGGCCAGTAAGCAAATATTGTGGGTCACAAATCCCACTGAGGTTTTTCCCACACCAGGTTTCCTCATTAAAATATTGTGTTATGGTGTGTCTCTTATGTTGTGGTTATTATTCTTCTTTACTGCATTATTTTTGGTTTATTGGTACACAGTTTTGATATGCTTTTCATGTTATAAGTTAAGAAAATTATTATACCGGTCAGATACTAATTCACCCCCCCTCTCAGTATCTTTGGGAATCCTAACATCCTCTGACTCTCTGTTCCTCTTCCATGATCTTTAGTCATTGTAGAGTTATTTGATACTGCTAGAGTAACCGGTTCAACTCATTATTCTTGTAAAGATGATATCAGTTCAGATATAATCATTTCCATTGATGATTCCTTCTCATAAAATCAAATTTGACTTCTGTTTAGCTCATCTACTTTGACAATAACACTCTCCACAATTCTCTGCAATCTCTTGTTATAACATCTATATGCTTTTCTTTCATTAGAATAACCAATAAATATGCCTTCATCACATCTAGAATCAAATTTGCCAATGATATCATCTCTCCTGATATAACATTTACTACCAAAAATTCTGAAATACTTAATTTTAGGTGTATTGCTAAACCATAATTCATTAGGTGTCCTTACCAGTTTCTCCTTTGAAATGTACTCTGTTGAATGTATATACCACTGTGGTCACTGCTTCTCTCTAGTAGATATGAGGTAGACTAACTTCCATCATCATTGTTCTAGCAACATCCAAGATAGTTTTGTTCTTCCTTTCCACAACTCCATTCTGCTGAGGTGTCCAGGGAGCAGAAAATTGTCTTCTTATACAATGCTTCTCACAAATATTATTAAACTCAGTGGATGTGAATTCTCCACCATGATCTAACCTCAAATATTTAATATTCAATCTTGTCTCAATTTTCACTTTAGCCTTAAAGATTTTAAATTTTTCAAATGCCTCAGATTTTTCTTTTAGAAAAGTAACCCGCATCATTCTAGTATAATCATCAATGATTAGCATGAAATATCTATCACCTTGAAATTTTTTAACTCTAGCAGGGCCACACAAATCAGTATGAATAAGATCAAGAACATTATTTGATTTATCTTGTATACTCCTAAAAGAGGTTATGACCTGTTTACCCATTTGACATTATTTACATACCAGATTATAGGGCTTCATAATCTTAGGTATATCTCTAATTGCCTTAGTTGAATTGATCTTTACAATGCAATCAAAATTCACATGACACGACCTTTTATGCCATAGCCAACTCTCATCAATCTGTGTAATCAAACATGTCTTCTCACCGGAGTTCAAATGAAATATATTACTTTTTGTCTATGTACCGGTTGCAATGTCCAAACCAAATCTATTAATTATTTTGCATTTTCTATCCTTGAACTGTAATTGAAATCCCTTATCCACTAATTGTCCTACACTCAAAAGATTATGCCTTAAAATTTCAACATAATAAAAATTGTCAGTATTGTTCTTACCATCCAATGATATAGTTCCTTTTCCTTTGATCATACATGCTTTGTCATCTCCAAATCAAACTAGACCACCATCAAATTATTGCAAAGATAGAAACTTCCCTTTATCTCCAGTCATATGATGTGAACAATCGTTGTCAATTACCCATTCATCCTTGTCTTCAATTTTAGCAGAAAGTGCCTTCTCTTCAGGTACATTCTCTTTCAGTGCCAGATCATCTTCCTTGATAGCCAGGAACACCCATTCCTTCCCATTGTCGAAACAACTAGCAGTCTTCTATCAGTTCATCATCAAAATGAGTAATGCCTTCCTCATCCGCTATGTAGCATGATTTATCTTTGTTTTTCTTGTACTTATACTTAATCTGATATCCAAGGTTAGGCTTAAATGATCTTTTAACTCTTTCTTCAAATCTTGAATTCCTTTAAGGACATCTAGATGCAAAATCACCAATCTTATTACATGCAAAACATTTAAAAGGTGCTTTTCCTTCATACTTACTTCCTACCTGTCCTTTAGGTACTCTTCTAGCAAATAGTGCTTCAAGTTGCTCAAACTCATAATCTTCTCTCTTCATATCTTCCAATTCCTTTTCATACAAAGCTTTCCAATATTGCTTACCAGTTGTAGATGTAGATGCATGAAGAGAAGGCTCAGTCTTCATAGCTCTAGAAGGTCTGAATTCTTCAAGCTCAAAAGCAGATAGTTTCCCAACCAAAGTATCTCTGTTGATAGATGTATTAGCCATTGTTCTCAACTTATTAATAGTAGTAGACTTCATCTTGTAAGCCAGTGGTAGGGTTCTCAGAACTTTAGAAACAATTTCATCTTCGCTCAGAGTTCCACCACAATATTGAATTCCCATAACAATTTCATTTACCCTTTCCATGAATGCAGTGATCCTTTCATCTTCTTCCATATTCAGGTTTTCATATCTCACCCGATAACCATCAAGTTTAGCAATTTTCACTATAGGGTCACCTTAATTAAGAGTCTCCAACTTATCCCATATAGCCTTTCCAAATGATTTGTCGATTAATCCCATTATTTGTTGATCAGAAAGTGCACACAAGAGGGCTTCTCTTGCTCTACAATCATTCTCAAGCTCCTTATCTAGGTTTTCTAGAGGAATATTTCTAGATGTTGGATTATAAGGTGACACCATTCTGTGTGATCTCCCAAATCTCTTTGCCAAGACATCTCAGATGAGTCTCTATCTGAATCTTCCATACTATGTAATTTGTTCCATCAATCCTAGGAATATCTCTCTAAAAGATAACTCTAGATGAAATAAATGAACTTGAACTATTAGTCACCATAGGATCTTCCTTAAGCGGTTAATCTTTCTACAAAGAGGACCAAATCTCTGATACCAATTGTTAGACAGTTCAAATAACTAGAAGACAACTGAGAGGGTGGGGGTGAATTAGTTGTCATAGATTACCAGAACCATTAGAAATTAAAAATTTAATACCAGAACCCAAAACATTAATACTGGAATAGCAACTAAACCAATTAAGCATAAATAATAATCATAGAATAAATACCATCCACATGATACCAAGATTTATAAGTGGAAAACCCAGTAAAGGGAAAAACCATGGAGGGAAGCCTACCCATAGTCAGATAATACTTTTGCAGTAAGTATGTGAATTACAATTGAGGGGCCTACACTTGGAGGAAGGCCAACATCCTATAGCGTACTGCTCACCACAAAAGGAGCCTCACTAACTACATAGAAATCTAGACTACAATTCGGAGAAGTGTTGAACTACAAAAGATAACATCTCCTATGCCCGATTATAGTTCCAGTTAAGCTCAATATCAGAGGACTAAATTCTCTTATATAAACCCAATTCAATCTCCAATAATTGACCAAATCCTTTTCTTGAATGATATTACATTATTCACACATTACATATCTATTTCTCATTCCTATGATCTCAACCATATGTTCTACAATGATATCTTACATCTATATATACAAACCCTCAACCATAAACAATTAGGTCAGCCACCAGATAATAACCCAATTACATAATTACAAACCATGTTGTCCTTAGACCAAACAAATAATATCCAACATATAAGACATCTCAAAAACACATCGAGAGGTCCAATCCACATGTTACATTAAAGACTATCCATAACCTAGATCAACTGAGATCCAGTATAGGTCAATACGCTATAGAAATGATCTCCATCCACCAAGTCTTGAACATGATCACCAACAACATCCTGAAACTCCACCAGAAACTGCACCAACACCACTTATGCAATTCATCAAAGATCTTCATCAAAAGCTCTACTGGTGAAACCCTCATTGGAACAAAAAACCAAGCTTCTAAGAAAACAAGATAGCATCTGATCACCGGACCAAAACCAATTGATTGAATATGAGCTTGAGTATCATGATTAAGCTAATTCCATAACCAAACTATACCGAAGCCTACCAAATCATGCCATATCCAAATCAACCAGAAACCACTCAACCTACTGAGACCAAAAGGGTGTCAGTAAAGCATCCAAACAACTAGTGTTGGCATCAATGACAAAACATCAATGCAACACATAATCAATTCCACCAAATGACCAACAAAAAAGATATAGTAAATCTGAATATTCTGGTTGAAGAAGGAAAGAAGGTTGTTGACTATTTGGAGACTAAGCTTCATGATAAAAATTTTAAATGTGCCAAAATTGAGGAAGAGATCATTCCTCTAAGAAAGGAATTGAAGTGTGCAAAATATCAAATTGAGAAAGTGTTAAACACAATGTACCACTGAGAGGGGGGTGAATCAGTGGTTCTTGAAATCTTTTCTTTTTAATCAACCTTGGAGTACCAGTTATCACCTTAAGCACTAAACAATCAAACCGGTAAGATAAATGTTGATATCAAAAGAGGTAAACACAGAAATGCAACCCACAACACCAGATGTATGAGGAAAACCCAATATGGGAAAAACCTCGATGAGAAATGCTACTAGAGTCTACTTCTCCAATCCAATCTCACAATGAAACAATGAATTACAATGATTTATGACACCAACCCAAGGAGCACCAACCCTTGCACCAAGCTCCAACTTGGTGTTGTATAATGAAATACAATTTTGATATAGTTATAGCACCTAGTTGCAAATGAGTTTTGCAACACCTGATCAATGGATTTCTGCCAGTTAACAACCTCCTCTTCTTCACTGGTTCTCACACTGCCGATTATTAGATTATTCTCTTTGATCACTCATCGGTTACTCCTAGCCTCTCTTCTATCTCCCTTAGCCTCACACTACACTGTGACCCTTGGATGCCTTCTTGACCAATCACACCTCACCAGTTAGCTTAACAATTAGAACTGCAACAGTTTACCAGTTAGTCTGTCTCTACTGGTTAGACCCTTTCACTAGTTCGCGTGCTAACTCACTCAACAAATTTCTCAGAATAAACTCCAAGGAACATTATCTTTCTCCTTGCTTAGGCTCTCTTCTCTCTCACACTTCGCATCAAGCATCAACTGATTTCCATCTCGAGCTCACATATTTATCTTCTAGGGTTCCCACTAAAATATTATTCAAACAATGTCATGTTATGTTTTGCCTTCACCAACTCGATCTATATTGGATTTGATTTGATTTTCTTTTCTTGAGAGATGATATGCACATCATCGATCAACACTACCAACACCTCGCATTCCAATGTGTGTTTTCTATATTTAGATGTCTACACTATGATTTTTTGTGTTTCTCTATCACACGCCATTAATGGCTCGACTGTTTCCTTTGGAAAATAGCTATGAAGATCAGATCTTCTTGCAAGATTAGTTCAATCGCTTGCTATCTTGTCTTCCTTGAGTCACAATCTTCTGCCATCCTCCTAAGACTTGCAGGTTCTTCATAAAATGTGACCTGCTTGCTAACTGTTACATCAATGCACACTTCACTAACATGTGCATGATCACCACTTGGCTTCCAACTGTCATCTTTGTCGACATCTACCTCTGCTTGGTTTTCTATGGACATTCTTCATTGACCAAGATTGACTACCAGTTCAACTCACCTTACCAGTAAAACCTAACTCCACCAGTGGGCCTTCATACCTTCAAACCTCTTCTCTTTCAATGGATCAACTTGGCCTTCCATCAAACATGTTGGTTCTACTACTCAGTCCATTTACTAGTAGCATTGATCTTCTCTGGGTATACTAGTCTACATCCTTTAGTTCTTCTCTTGCTATCTTGCTTGTCGTACCGGTGGTCCTGCTTTACCGATAGATGATGCATTTCATGTGTACCAGTAACCTTCCTTCTATCTTCTTACACACATATGGATTGACATCATCATGTCTTACTTATCCTATACCAATCACCACTTCTTACTCACCAGTGGTGATGCCAAACTAGTTGACATCAATGACAACCTAATGCCAATAATACCAATAGAAAGGACTATAACTCAGAGGTGGTAGTGATTTTCTTGATGAGATGCTCAATTTTTAGAAACCACAAAAGAAAAAGGGTGTTATTGGTTTTGAAAAAGGAGAGAGATCTGAGACTAAAGACACAAATGAGAAATGATTAGAGATTGTTAAAGATGGGAAAAATTTCACTTAAGTTTGAAACAAGAGGGTGAACTACAAAATGTCAGTTCCAAATTAAATTCCTTGAAATAGGTAATCTTAGTCTTTTAATGGTAATTATTCTTCTTGCAATAAGATTAGACATAAGGATTTTGAATGTAGGAGTAACATGAATACAATTGGTGTTGAATTGGTTGAATGGACCAGAATACTGAGAGGGGGGTGAATCAGTATTCCCACATATATTAAACTTTTGCTAGTTAACTTTAACAATTAATTTCATCAGCAACAAATATAGAATAAGAAAATAACACAACCACAAAATGAACATTGGATTTTATACATGGAAAAACCAAATGGGAAAAACAATGGAGAGGGTTCGCTCTCAAGATAATATAACTAGTTATATGGTGTTTACTAAAGGGGTGCTTCATTCCTAGATGGATCACTGTCAGGTAGATCACTACCAAATACAAAAGTGACTCACTATTGGAATGCTCTCTGCACTAGAAAATAATAAAAATGAAGAAAATTTTATCTCCTAATGCATGAGGTCAGTTCCAGATTAAGCTCAGATTAAATATTACAATAGATCTAGTAAGGGATCACTATTTCACTATCCACAATAACCTACAACAAGTTTGGTAAGGGATCACTACACTACTCTGCAAAACCAACTACTTGCAGCAGATCTCATAAAGGATTATTGCAACATTGTCCACACTCAGACTCTTCTTCACATACCTTCACGCATAAACTATATACTCCTTTTCTCACTGCAACTGCTTTACTGTCCACAAATCTATCACTCACACACTTCTTACTATGTCACACAACGCCCATGTATGCTCTGTTGTTCCACACACTGACCTCCTATATGATATCACACACACATCTTCTTGTGTGTGTGAAAAGTGGATTGTATCTGTATCTAGAATACACAACACTTTAATAAATCATTAGATGCATGGTTAGTAAATCAATCAACAACGAATAATAAACCATCACAAAGTGACCTATTGCCTTCTAGTAGATGTGAGTTTAGTCTTGCTCTCAAATTTCTATATGCAATCCGAGTGACTAGACAACACCTAAACGAAGGATTTAATCTACATGAGTATGAAATTGAGCTAAATGGATGCAGGATTAAGCTAGATAAATGCAAGATATGCAAGATTAATGAATATTAGGCTAACATGATTAAGATATGAATAAATATTAAGCTAAATGATTCAACAAATATGCAATAACTAATATGCAAATATTCTCAATATGAAATCTTAATGAACCTAGAGCAAAAACAACATGATAACAATATATTGTCCAAGATCCTTGATTAGGAGATGAGAGCCTGAATTTATAGGAAATTCAAAAAGAAACCAATGGCTGAAATCAAATGACGATGAGAGGTCAAGATTTTCCAAGAAGAAACACAGTCTTGGTGAATTGATGTGATTGGCTTCTTTTCTCAGTTTTAAAGGAAATTTAACTAAAATTAAGATAAAATCAGAAAAAAAACTGATTTACTCTCCATTTTATTCAATTTTGAGATTTAATTATTTTAATTGCTTTTCTGAGATTTTTTAATTTTTAAATCTTTTTTCAAGATTATCTCCATTTGATTTCTTTTCTGAATTTTTTATTTTATTTTTTCCAATTAATTCCCTTTTTGTGATTTAATGAAAAATTGTTTTATTTAATTAAATATACTAGGACATTTAATAAAATAAATAAGATATTTATTTAAAAATGATTTATTTGAAATGATCAATTAATTAAATACGTATTTAATTAAATCAGAGTGATTAGTTTTCCATGTGACATCGATGATTTAAGAAATTAATCTTGTGCTCAAGATTAATTTTAATTGTCTTTTGTTAGGACCTTGGTGATGAAATTGAGATTAGGGGGCCTATGGTTTAGATGACCATCTTTTGGGGTATTACATTTGCCCCTCTTTGAATTAATGTGCAAGCAGTGCCTTGGTTCAAAGAATCATTGATGTAAAAAAGAAATCGGTTCTGAACTTGATGAATCACAAACTGATGAAGAGAGAGATGTTCAGCTTGATTTGAAGCAATGAAACTAAACAAATTGATTAAAGTGACACTAATCCTAAACTTGATTGAACAAGGATCGACAAAGAGAAAGATATTGTCCTTGAACTTAATTGATCAAGAAACAAGCATCAATCTAGAACTTGATTGAACTAGATAGAGAAAGAGACGCAACTGATTATGAACTTGATTGAACAAGAATCGACTAAGAAAAGTGATAAAACCGATTCCGAACTTGATTGAACAAGAATTGATTAGCAAGAGAAAATGTCTAGATTGATTTGATGTGATTGAAGGCTGAACATCGATTTTAAAGATTGATTTAGATAAGGGCAAATATTGATATGCCCCTAGAGATAATTTTTTTTGACATCGAAGAATCTCAACTTGATACAATGTGATTTAGTTAAGATGCCCCTAGTAATGGCATTTAATTGATTTGAAAAGATTTTTTCTCAACTTTAGATGAAGTTTTGAAAAATTTTCTCGACTTTTGATGATGATGATGATCATTTAAAAGGTATAATGAGTATGCCCCCTCAGGAGCAAAATCGGAAGATAGCGAGAGTACAAAGATAATTATTTGAGCACAAAGATTGATGTTAAAGATTAAAATCAGAGTTGATTGGAGAAATAAATTGAGATTTATAATTGAGCGCAAAATGATTCAAAAATTGACTTGAGGATGAAAGTGCTAAAAGGTCAACATTGTGAAATTTCGACTAGATAATTGACGTCAGATTTTGATTTCAATCCCGAAAATGGACTCAGGATAGTCAATTTAGCTTAGAGTACAAGGTTTACGTCCATCGAAGCAAGTTTGAAAATTAGGGTTTAGGCTATATAAGGGGTTCATGTGTCATTTTTAATTCATTTTCACCTCTCAAAGTTTGAAATTTGAAAAACCCCCTGTGAAGAAAAATGGCCATTCCGATCCAGGAGCATTGATTTGAGCACTAGAGATGACATAATCGACCACAGAAGTACGACCCAATGGTAAGTGATCAATCTTAAACCTTTACATTTCTTAAATTTTGAATTTTTGTTGATTGTTTTATATTTTATTTTTTGGTTTGAAGTCATTTGCATCATTTTGTCGTGTGGGTTAACACCATTTCTTGTATGACAAACTGTTCATCTTCTATTTTTTTGTTTGAGCATATAAGTTTTGTTGTCTGGTTTGGTCCCATGACTCGTACGAGATTGTTCTTTGTTGACCATTGTATCATGCAATAAGTTATGTTTTGTCGTATGGGGATGTTTACTCATGTGGGGGGTAATCTTTACTCATACGAGTTTCTGCTTGTCTATGAAAACTCATATGAAAAACATCAAGCATTTTTGAGTTTAAACAACAATTTTAAATTTTGAATTTTGTATATTTGGATTACGAGCATGTTTAACATATTTTTAGAGCAATTTGGATAATGTGTTGACAACTTTTATGTTTGATTTTGCAGATTCAATTGTCGGATATCTTGTTTTGCTGTGTATATCCACTAATGATGAGGCTAGTCTGTGGGTTATCAAATGCAGAGAGAGAACATATTGATTTGTGTGGATTTGGATATCTTTTATAGATGGCTGATATACGTGTAAATCATGGGATGTTGATTGTGTTAGTAGATATTTCATTCAGAGCATAACACCTTTCATCTACTAGTTGGAGAGATGACCATTATGGAAGAGGACATATATAGGATTCTGATTGCTGGAGACAAGGTTGATTATGATTCTACTTAGCGACTAGGTGTTTTAGTATTGAGATGGATATTCCATGATGAGACCATTCTTGAGCGTGCCATCACGTGGGATGATTTGATGAGTAGATATGATGAGTAGTACCCTCTGGCATGCATTTTCATAGGTATTATCTATTAGACACAATGCACCATTGAGAGGGGGGTGAATTAGTAGTTCTTAATCTTTTTCCCTTTAACTAACTTATGTGTGTTTACCGATTATGGGATCTAACCCAATGGAGACATATTGTTTAGTGAGGAGACAAACTGAAAATAGTCATACACAAAGTAGCCTCTCATAACACCAAGATGTACAAGGAAAATCCAAGATGGGAAAAACCTCAATGAGCAATGCTGCTAGAGTCTATTGCTCCAATCCAACCTCACAATGAAAAAATAGTTACAAAGTTTAGGGAACCAACCCAAGGAGCATCAACCCCTAACTTTAGGGCACCAACCCAAGGAGTACCAACCCCTACCTGATTAATGGGCTACAAACACTGCACTGAGCTAGAACCTAGTGATCATAATATAAAACATCAAACACAAAGGTAGTAATCTAGTTACAAGTAAATCTTGTAACAACTCAATACAATCTTCATTACTAGTAAGGTATCTACTTAGCCTTACCAGTTCCCTGCACACTCTAACTGAATCTTCACGAACTCAATCGCTATCCTGCTAGTTCTTCTCTTCTTACTCACTTCTCTCTCTTCTTACTATTGTTGCTTACCAGTTCACCTTTGCTCTCCCACTATGGACACTATCGGTTCTACTCTTCTACCAATTGAACACTTCAACCTGATTCTTCCTCATTCTTACTCTCTTCTTAGATACTTGTTGAGTGCTTGGATATTTTTCTCTCCCATGCAAAAGTAACACTTAGTCACTTTGCAACAGCATAATCTTCTTCCATTCAACAACAACCATCTATCTCTTAGGCTCATATGTTTATCACCTAGACTTCCCACCAAAAACCAATTCAAACCTGGCACCTTAGGGTTTTCTCCACTGATCATGAGACACACTGAATCCAATCAAATTTGTTTGGATCACAACTCACAGATATCTATCTATACATATCTTCCATTTACGTGCCTTCCAGAACACGCCCTCCTTCTTTAGTAGCCTACAATCGATCTTTTGGCTTTTCTTAGTCAATGTGCCATAAATGGCTCAACTATCTCCTTTGCCTACTTCAATCCGCACAATCAATCTATCCTGAATCTCGATCCGCACAACTCTAAAACTCTACCTCAAGCTTTGAAGTCACCATTAATGTTAGACCAATCACAACTACCTCACCGACCTTACTTCACCGACCTCTGTTTCATCTGCCACTTCATCTTCACATGGCATCACAGTCGGTATCCACCTCATCACACTACTAGTCGATTTAGCTTGGTCACCGATCACACTCTACTGGTTCCTGTTTCCTACCAGTTCCCTCATTCTACCAGTTGACTCATCATGTTTGACTCATCATGTATGCACACTGTTGAACTGTTGATGGAACACCTAAACTGGTCTTCAGACATGACATACCTAAACATGCACATTCCCAACCAGTGCGAAGTCTTTTGCATCTACACCTTGTCCATATTACCGGTGGACTTACATACTGGTTACCACTCTTGCTGAGACTATGTCATCAACCTTCACAAGACTCCATCTTCAATGAGGTCATATTCCTTTGTTTGCATCTAAGCAACCTTGCCTTCTCCTTGATCTTATGCACCTAAAGGCATTGCCTCAATTCACCAATAGATCTGGTGTGATCTTTCAAGTGCTTGCCTTTACCTCTTTACTCTTATCTCACCAAACTATAATGTGCTCAATGCATAATAGGAGATAAGCTCCACTTACTTGGTGGAATAACACCTTGTCTTCTACATCCTGCAATGCTCTTCAAGTGACTTCCTTGATTTTGCAGTATCTCTTCAAACATGCACATGTCATCTGATGTGAGCACATTCACTATCAGTCATTTCTTCTCATGATGATTGCATCTTCATCCGATGTGAGTCATGTTGTTCTACAACCTTACAGACCTCTTCATTCCTCTCCTCTAGTGTTGATGTGATTCGGGTAACATTTTGCCTTTCATCACAAACAACCACTCAACCATCTCCCTATCTCATCACACAAGTCAGGCACTAACTATCCAAGATATCACATCTTGTACTCCTTCATAGCAGTGTTGAACATACATCTCTACTACCGATGGTCATCCTATATCGATTGACATCAAGCTCTAATGCCAACAACCTCTTGTTCACTAGATGACATCAGTGTCAGTGATATCGGTAACATCCTATACCAGTTGACATCAATGACAACACAATGCCATCATTATCAGTTGTTTTGTTATGCCTGATAGAGGACAATAGGGTTTTCTTTGTGGTTGGGCCAGAATGCTTGAGAGGCTATTGACTCATCCTGAGAGATTAGGGTGGGGATCATGTTCGCTTTCCCATATGTATCATGAGATGCATGAGATTGTGTATCAGGAGGGTAAGAGCACGGTAGCAGGTGTTTGAGTTTTACAGATATAGGTATGGGAGAAAATCCTAGTATGAATACCGATAGTAGATGATTCTAGAGAGGTGCACCAACCTATTATTTATTGTAATTCAGGGTATGTTACTCAGCCCCATCTGGGAAAGATTGACTATTGGAGGAGGCAATTGGATGATCAAATTGTCATAGTATGGAGATTGTATAGGGGTCTAGAGCTGTGCGATGACTGGAGAGATCAAAGGAAGGACATGTTCATGACTCGACCTCTCATTGGCAGATTAGTGTCTATCATTGAGCGGTTTGTAGTATCTAGGGTGATGAGACAGTATGGGAGACCACAGGGTATATCCCAGGAGTTTATGGCCTATGCTCAATATGGAGAGGAGGAGAGATGGGAATCAAGACTGTCATATGCACTGAGCATGCAAGATTTAGTGGGTTTAAAGTGATAGAGGTAGGATTAATTAGAGGATGTAGTAGACATGAGGGTATTTCCCTAGTACAAAGACTGGTTTTAGAGATATCCTTTTCCTCGATTTATGGATCCGAGAGAGCATGCACCTCTTAAATAGGAGGTTGAGGATGAGGCACCAATACAGGCACAAGTATCAGGTCAGGTATAGGGATGAGGGTAGGTACAGGGATGAGGGTAGGTATAGGGATAGAGAGTAGAGGTACCTAGGCGGGCAGGGAGTGATCCCGAGGCTAGTAGCAGCAGGGTACCAGTTGGAGCTAGACAATGAGAGAGAGGGGAGGGTGGATCCTTAGGAGCTGTTGGGGTTGAGGCTAGTGGCGCTAGGGAAGCAAAGGGTGGAGGTGAGGAGGAGAGAGTAGCACCTAGGTAGGTTAGGCAGTGAAGAGATGAGCAGGGTGGTAGAGATGCTGGGAGAGAGCAGGGAGTACCAGACATAGTACGGTCATTGAGATCGAGGTTGATAGGTTTGTAGTAACAGTTGACAGTGGTGCAGATGCAGCTGGCAGAGCGAGACTGACAACTTACAGAGGTTAGAGCAGAGCGTGATTCTCTTTAGCAAGAGGTGTTACATCAGATGAGCTATGCAACCTATTATGTCACAGCTTATAATGTAGCGGTCCTAGTAGCACAACAGGTTGTTCCGTATTCTCATTATATGGCTCGATCTGAAGGAGCTAGGGCACCTAGATAGGATGTTGGTCACCAGACACCACCTCCTCCACTTGGTGACAAGGGAGAGGTAGAGAGCTAGATTTATTATATCTCCTAGATTTTGTTACATACCCCATTTTTGTAGCCTATACAATTCTTGCTCTGATGAGACATTGTATATGACAGTGGATATTATTTGTCTTCTGAGACATTGAGATTATGATGATATATATGATCTCTTGATTTGATTTCATCTTACTTGTGTTGATTGATTATGAGATATCTTTCTATATGCTTTATTCTATATGTATGCATATCTTTTCAGTATGGATGTATGTAATGCAGATGAATATGTATGTTTGTTTTTGTTTTCTTTTTCATATGTAAAGAAATGATGAAAATGAATAACTATTAATGCCAATGTTTATTTTTTTCATGCAAATAAGTATATAATGTAATGCATGGATCTATATAAGATTCTCATGTATGAAGCTAACATCTCAATACACAAGTACTCGATCAGAGAAACAATGATGAAAAAGAGACCACTTAGCTGAGAAATGACGATTGCTTCAGACTCTCATTGAACAGATAAAGAGATCATTGTTATCATGCCAAAATCACTTTTAAATGCATAAAATTTAGAATGAATGCAACCTAAACCTAGTCATTGGATCTAGTATGCTTAATTTTCATCACTGAGCGCTTTACACACTAATACATTTGGGGTTAAATTCCGACAGAGGTTTCCGACGGACAAGGAGCATTGTGTGAAAATTTGATTTTTTTTTTTTAAAAAAGCCCATGTTTGTCAGAATTCCGATGACCTATGCCCGTGTTCGTCGGAATTCTGATGACCTCGGGCATTTTATTAAAAAAAAAAAACACAACGCATTTTCATTTTGAAAGCACAAGCGGTGACCATCTTGCCTCCCTGCCCCTCCCACCAAAGCGATCTCTGCACAAGCAAGGTAAGGTTTTTTTTGAATTAATCCATTTTGTGCATTCCTGCGATCTTGGTAATGTATTTTATCATAGGTTGAAAATGATAGGCTGGGGATTCTTTCAAAATCATAACCCCTCCAATTTCTTGCTATATTTCGATTGGCCTGCAAAGGTGGAGTTCAAATTGTTTGAGACCATGCCATTATTTACTTCTCCTCACCACAAATCTGCTGGGTAATACTTTTGGCATTCATTTGTTTGTTTTGTTTGTTTTCATTTCACAGTTCCTGCAAATTGTGGTAGATATATATATAGTATCAATCTTTTATTGCTTAATTTCTCAATGTTGTCTTTGCTCTAAATTAAACCCAATCAAATATGCCATTATTTTTTATTTGCATTAACCTTGATTATTTTTGTTTAGCACCGATCTGGCGAAGTACATGGGCAAGGATCGATTTGGTTTGTTTGAAGGCTTAATCGGTACCCATGAGGGTAAATTCATACTCTCCATATCTCCCTTTTTGAAACCCTACATCCTAAATCTTGTTGGACAAGAACCAACCTTTATTCCAATTCTCTCTCAATTATGCTTTGATGGATGTCCATACCTTGTTCAAAAGCTCCTATTTTGGCACACGCAAGGAGGATGCTGGCAAATGTTTAATTATTTGTTATATGTCTGTAAAAGAATTCTTTTGTTGTCAAGGTAAGGTTTATTTATCAATAATAAATATGAGAAAACATTAGTGTAATCTCTGAGACAATATCCAAAAGAGTAGGGTATAAATGAGGGAGAGATGAATGTCAAGACAAAACAAACACTAATAATGATGAATTCTTATTAAGAAAAATCAAAAGCCATCATCAGAATTCTTGACCAAAGACAATATTTTTGGAATCTTAGAGGGGCTCGTGGAAGTTGCAACTCTGAAAGTTTGTAATAGAAGTTTGTAATGGAAACAAGTGCATGGGCCATTAGCTACCATGATAGTTTCTCACACTTATTAAGGAATAGTCTCCACTCTAGAACCAAAGGTTTCACATGGACAAACATCCTAACATGAGGAATTTGTACCATGAAGAGGGCAAATTAGTAGTCCATTGTAAAGATCCATTACTACAAATAAGAGTGCAAAAGTGACAATATGAGAATAAGGATAGTATGTCATATTGTCATGTATTTTTGTGATGGTATAGAGCAAACTCTAACAAGAGCAAAAGAAAAAGCAATTTCCTAGAAGCTTTCAATTAGTTGGCATATCAATAGTATGGTCCAAATCTTAATGAGGAAGGATCATGCTAGTGACAATCGTAGACTTTGAGGATGTTCCATAAATGGAGGTCAATAAGCTATAGAAAGACAATAATGATCATCCAAAAACAAGGTTTATAGAGTCCATCAGATAGAGACAACCAAAGACAACCAAACAAAAACAATGACACAAGATTCAATTGAAATCGCCTTCTTTCATGCAATCACATGATACAGTGCAACCATCTAAAAACAATGATTAATGACAGCCAAGTTGTTGTAGACAATGAAGATACCTAAAAGATTTTATATCTTGAAGAAAACCTATAGAAAGGACTTACAAGATTAGTCCTATGACTATTGAGATAAGAGCACATCAAGTGACCAGAAGAAAAAAACATATTATTTGTTGAGTCCATTGGCCTTTAGGAAGGCACGAGTTGTAACCGTTCTCAAAACATCAAGTAATGGAAGAAAACTTATTGTGATTATTGCCCTATGTTATGTAATGGAGTTATTTTTACACTAAGTAATTAACTAGAAAAATGAATTCGTATTGTTGTACAAGTATGATGAAACCATGCTTGTGTGTTTACATGTTTGTGCATCCTATTGAGAACCAACCTCATTGTTGAGGAACTCAATAAATGTGGTGTTAAGTAGAAGAATGGAAAACTCAAGAAGCTATGGTGACATATTGTGGCATTAGTAGGGATTATCTCTATTGACCACACCTTTCAAAGATAGTATCCCCTAGTTCTCCTCATAGAATGGACCATTGGATGGCTCATAGTGGTAGCCTATCCTACATTTATCTTGATGCCATTGCCAATAGTTGGTATGTGGTTCTTGGTACGGGTTTCCTCTTACCCTATTATCTTATTTATATCTTTGTTCCAACATGTGGAGATTGATTTTTGTCATGCTATGATGATTTTCATGTGTGCATGTGTTTTGACATTATGCAAATAGATATGATGTCACACCATACTTATGTTTTGATATAGTGTAGGTGATGGTTACATGTTGTTGATGGTAGCGATTTGGGTTCAAAGACACAATTCCACACACACACAAATATTTGAAGATGCATTTTATATTATTCCTTCTTAGTGGCTCATCTTGAGCATTGTCGGTATATAGGCATTGATGGCATATTATATCTGGTTCTATCATTTTTGTGGGTGCAAAATTAACAAGGCAAAATACTATTAGTGGGATCATGATCTCATCAAAATGGTTTTGGCTTTGCATTTATGATAGCACATTGATCACACCTTACAAAAGGTTCCAATCTCATACATAGCATCCCAAAGTAAGGTCAATAATGATGTAACTTAATGCTTAAATTAGAGTTCTGGGTAGTCATATACCCATGGCATAGGGTAGGGGTGACCTGCAAACAATGCTAGTTCTAGATGCCTGTTTGCTTGGTGTATGACTTGTCAAAATTAGATCGATTGGCTACAAGTCTGCCATAAAGTTTCCAACTTATCACCAGTGAAAATACAAGAACCAAGGCTTAGAATACTCAAAAATGTCTCTTAGAAAGTCTGCAACAGGCAAACTTTTAGTAAGAATTCGCAGACACAATGCTCAGAAATTCACACAATCAGCTACATTAAATACGTTCTCTATTAAGTTCAATGTTTTAAGATGAAAAAGAAGAGTTAAATGGTTTTGGTTCAATTTGCAATTTTTGTGAAGCTTTTGTACTAAAGTTTCCATAGCCTGATTTTTTTGCCTTTGAAGAAAGACCATGTCAGATAATATCAGTGAAGAACAAAATAAGGAGACAATTGCTAGATTATGGTCTAACTTGAAAAGAAAAGGTGATGGGAAATGTTATTGTCCTTGCAAAATTTGTAAGGGCTTAAAGACTAGAAGACTTCTAATCAAAACAACTAAGAAACATTGTAGGCAGCATGGTCACATTGAAGAGGGACATGATTATCATCCACTGGTAAGTTGTTCATTATATCATTTTAACAATTTATATACATAAGGAATCACTTGATAATGAGATCATGATCATGGTTTATTTATGTTGATCATTTTTATATAGTTCGAGAACACCAGGGCACATGATATGGACCAACACAACCCAAAGAATATGGTTTTCGAAGTGGAGGAACATGGAGGTGTGAATATCAAAGCTAAAGATAATGATCCCATGGAAGATGATGATCATGCACTAGAAAACACAATTGAAGATGATGGTACGAATACATTGACCCATGACACATTTAGTACTGGCATAGCTGATCATGATGATCAGGATGACCTTGATGTTCATGATTTACCTCTTCTTGAGAAGGCATATGAGCCCCTTTACAAAGGCTCCCAAACAACTCTTCCCTTTGTTGTATTGTTGTTGGTGAACTTGAAGGTTATGAATAGTTTATCCAACATAACAATCTCATGTATGTTAAGGTGTGTCATACATGTCATTATAGTTAATAAATGGTGAATCATGTACCATTAATATTCTTTATATTAACACCTCAAACTTTTTTTTTTTGCTGTAGATTGATAGGTGAGTTTTTCTTACCACCATCAAATATTCTACCTTGCTCATATCGAGAATTATCTACCATTATGAAAGATATTGGAAAGGAGTATCAAACAATAGATGCTTGTCCCAATGATCATATTATATATCATAAACAACATGAATTTGGAACAGAATGCCTTGAATGTCATATCAGTAGATATCGAACAGATCAAATAACAAAAAAGGTGCCTCACAAGGTTCTTCGTTATATTCCCATTATTCCACGTATGCAATGATTATTCAGGTGCACTAGCTTGGCACAATTTATGGATTACCATGCATGCAATAGAAGTTGAGATGACATTATTCAAATGCCTGTAGATGGTTCAACATTTATGGACATAGAGGAAAAGTGGCCACACTTTAAAGAAGAACCTCGTAATCTCAAGCTTTCATTGGCGGTAGACGGTGTCAATCCATTTGGAGCGTTGAGATCTGTTTACTCAGTGTGGCCTATTTTTGTTATCAACAATAATATTCCTTGGTTATTAATGGAGATCAGATTAATATAAGTGCCCTTCCTTGGTTATTAACGGAGCAGCAAAGCAATTCTATAAAAGAAGTCATACAAAAAATTCGATTTCCCATAGGATTTGCTGCGAACATAAACAATCTCATATCAAAGAAGAGTGAATTTGTGTCAGGGATGAAAACGAATGATTGGCATACCTTCATTAAGGTAATTCACGTTCTTGTGTATTTACTATATATTTCTATACTATGCATGTACTTTTCATTGTATTATGTTAGAAAACAATGAAAAGATCATTTTATAATTGTTGCAGTACGTTCTACCTCTATCTCTCCTAGACCACTTCGACAATAATATCAGGCAAGTCATATATGATCTTGGAAAATACATGAGGTAAGTAGTGATGTTTGTTCAATTTTTTGTATAGATATTATATTTGTTATTTGGTTTACTTGTTATGCAATATATTGTATATTATTGTGTAAAGTCTCATTTATATATTTTTGCGTCTTCAATATCTTTTAGGTGGTTGTCATCTAAAGAAATCCACAAGGAAGATATAAAATATTGGAAGAGAAAAATCCCTCATCTAATGTGTGAAATGCAAAAGTGTCTACCTTCAACTTTTTTCAATGCACAAGAACACTAACTCATACACCAAGTTGAGGAGATCGAATTGTGTGGACCTGTACACACTAGTTCAATGTGGATGGTTGAGAGGCACTTGAAAGTTTTGAAGGCTTTGGTTCGACAAAGAGCACATCCTGAGGGTTCTATGGTGGAGGGATATATGGTATACCAAACTATGGTGTACATTACTGAATATCTTCCTAAGTTTGTAGCAAAAATCCATGTAGATCACATTTGGGATCCCAACCCCATTAATAAATTCGAAGGGGAGCACTTGATGGGAAAGGTAGATTGAAGAAAGTGAGAGGTAATTATAAGATGTTATTGTAGTAAATTAATTCTTCATCTTCTAAATAAATCAGTTGTAAGTGGTCTATTAATTATTTGTACAGTTGGTCGGGAGTGGGATGTGCTACATTTGTATATTGCAAACAATCTTGATTGGATGACGGTGTGGATTGAACGATGTCAACATTCTGGTCACACATTAACATGGGATGGTGTCGCTTCATTGGTTAAAGAAGCTCATTGTAATGGAGATTCCAATGTTACACAAAGGGAAATTGATTTAGCATATGGTTTAAGAGATCAACAGGTACGTATAATTTTATTAATCACCCGTATGTTTATCAACTCATGATGCAATAATTTTAATATGTTAGACATATTGCAGGTCAAACACCACAAGGCTATGTGCTGCAATGGTCATAAATTTCGCATCAAATAGTTGGATGATATGAAGAAAACTTGTGATTCTAGGATAACTGCAGTCTTTGAGGTGACCAATATTTCATCTAGAAACGACATACATCCTCAAGAGTCTCAAAATTGATACTATGGCATTTTGGATGATATACTTGAGTGTGACTTTAATTCCTTCAAATTAGTTCTATTCATCATCAAATGGTATAGGCTACAACTAAATAAAAATGATCCTGATAGAACTATTATCGAACATGATAATGGATTTACAATGGTTAATACAAGGTCGTTTGAATGAGTTGGGGATGAGCCCTATTTTCTTCTAAGTCAATGTGAGCAGGTATTTTACTCGGAGGTTCCACATAAACTGGGTTGGTCATTTGTTGTTAGACATGATCCAAGAGGAAGGTTGATAATGTATAATGTGATGGAAGAAGAAGATACCAAAGAAGTAGAAGATGATATAGATGATGATCACGATCGACAGTTAGTCAATGATGTTCCCGATGGAAATGTACACTAAGAAGAAGCTGATGATGATGATGCTACTGCTGATGATGATGATGATGGTGATGGTGATGGTGATGGTGATGGTGATGGTGATGGTGATGGTGATGGTGATGGTGATGGTGATGGTGATGGTGATGGTGATGATGATGATGATGATGATGATGATGATGATGATCATGGTCATGATCATGATGGTCATGATGATGAGTTGGATAAAGAAGAAGATCAATGACATGAATGAAATGTATGAGATGCAATTATTATATTATCTATTTAATATTGATATCTTGATAGAAATTGATTTGACTTATATGGTTACATAAATAACTCATATGTTTTGAATTCTAATGCCATTACTTAATTAATTCATGATGCACCTATAGCTATGTGATAGATGGTGATTTAAAATACATATGTGATGGATTACATGCTTATGATGATACATGTGACATTTTTTGAACTTTGTGTTTAATTATGGAATGTGGACTACTTATTAGCTATGTGATGGATGGTGATTTATGATACGTATGTGATGGATTACAACTTTATGATGATACATATGTGATTCTTATGATGCTCAATTACATATATGATGATACATATGTGTTGCTTATGATACTGTAGTATTTATTGTTTATCAAATTACAAATGTAATGCTTATGATGCTCAATTGTTGGTGCAGGAACCTAAACCCCTTTGACGAGGATCCTACATAGTCTCATGGATTGACAGGTATAAGTCAATACACCTTATAGAAATAATATATTTTTTAAAAATTACAAGAAAAGAAAACTTCCTCAGTTTTTCAAACCTCAACATTAGTAGCAAATCTAATACAGTTATCAACACTTGAGGCCCCAGTTGGACTTACTCAAATTTTAATCTCAACATCAACTTTATGGCCGACTTCTTCATCAATATTACCCTCATTTGCAAAATATCTCTCTCATTACCAACTAACTCTCTCATTTGATGGTGCACAGGTATCACCAAATAGGTATTTGTCAGATGTGTCTTCCTCGAGTGAGGGAAATGTAGGAATAGAAGAGGAAAGTGAGACATGTAGTAGATCTCAAATAGGGAGATCAACTAGAGGTCAAAAGATTAGAATAAAATTCAATAAACGCATGGAATTTTTTCTTGCTCAAGGGGGGTCATGTTCTTATGATGATGAGACCAAAGGCGATATTGAGGTGCCCTTGAGGTACAAACATCTACTGAAACAATGTGTACCCAAGGAACTTCCTCCAATAAACACTGATTTTTGTGTTAATGAGAGGATATATCGCATAGCACCTTCGTCGTTACATGGTTTGGGCCTATTTTCCATGGACAACATAAAGGTCTATTACAAAAAAGTTGTTGAATTGATGGAGTTTGTTGGACCTTGTTACAATTATAATGATTGGATGCAGATTGTTCGATATAAAAAAAGTATGTGTAGGTATGCACTGTCAACCAATTATATACAACAAAAAGATAATGATCAAAGTAAACGAGTGGTTGTATACATTGATGGAAGGCCAAAAGCAACAAGGAATATTGGAGGTTTTATAAATAGTACACGACCTGGGTCAACTAATAAGCAACCCAATTGCATATTTGAGGCACGTGAGGGAAATTGTCTATTTGTATGTGTGATAAAATCAATAAGTGTAGGGGAAGAGTTGCTAATCGATTACAATTTGAATCATATAGATACAAACAAAGTTACTATCATGGGGGTGGTACGTACTATATATATACCATTTAAGCCAACTTCCAATTAATGAATCCAATAAACCATTGTATTATTAAGTTTTTTTGCTAAGTCTATTGGTTTCATTTCGCTAACATTTTTATATTTTTTCTTTGTCACAGGGCCACATGGATCCACCACATAGCACAGATAGGGGTGTAGGTCCCGACACTTCTACGAAGTATGTAAACCTCATTGTAATTGTACAAATTAGATAGAAGCAAATGGTTACATTATGATCTTTTCTTGAGTGTTTTGAAGTAATTTTGATAGTGCTAATTATATTCTTGTCATAGACGGATGTTCGAGATAAGGGAAAGGAACCTGCAGTACCTCAGCACCTCCATAGGGATGTGGGGCGCTCGACAATGTTATGCGCTGATGACATCGCACTTAGCGCAAACCCTATACAATTTGTACAAAAGAATATTAGAAAAATTAGGCAAGGGATTGTTGATTTGGAAACCATAAGCCCTCAGACTAATGAGATAATAAAGAGGGTGCAACTATTGTTGTGGACAATGGAAAACTTGCAAGTAAGCAGTAATGAAAGCTTTAATCATAACAAAAGTTCAATAATGGTTTATATTTTTTTCTCTTTTATGTCATTAACTAAAATATGTATGTATTGTTTTTACAAAAATTTATAGGGCCTCATCATCCTGGTGGCAATGATCAAGGTATTGTGGGTAGTTCAGGTGATGACCATGTTCTATATATTAAAACCACTCCTTTGGACTTGTGAACTTGCTTTTTTAATGTTTTACATATTTAATGTATTACTATTCAAGTGCTGACATGGGTCCGAGGTCGACCCCAACTGTATTGCCGACTGCAATGTCAACAACACCTAGCATGCAGACATCGTTTGTTGCACCGAATCGTGTTGACCCACCCATTGGTGGTAGATCCCTCTTTTTCTCTCTTTCATTATGTGTTTATTACCCTTGAAGTGTTCTTTCTTGGAGGCATTTCATAGTGGATTCATTTACTATGGCAGGAGATGCACATGAGGATGCGCCAGAGGCGAGTACTGGTGATAACATACCATCATTTCCTGGATCTTCATGTATTGCTAGTACGGGAATGTTGTAGGCCACATTGGTGGTGAGCAACGAAGAATTGATTCCCTTGAAGATATAGAAGGTTCTAGGTACTTTAAAATTATTATTATATATAGTCTAATTGTAATTTACTTACTGATCACTCATTTTGGACTAATGATCCCATGTTTTTTTTGCAGGAAATGATATTTTTTATAAAAATCTTAATGGCATTATATTGTAGATATTTGGGCCCATTATACGTAAAAGGTGGAACATCATATGTGAACTAACCCTTATCCACTATTTTGATTTCATATCATTGCTAGAATAGTTTTCCTTTTATCCATTTCTTGAACTATATCAAAGGTAGCTTCAGTTTCTTTCTAAATCTAACAGGTTTGTTTTTGCTTTAAAGGTGGAATGACCAAGAAAAAAAGTTAAAAGATGAACTCACAAACTGTATGGTAGGGTTGTTTGGTAATGAAACATTCGACAAGACTAAGCTCCTGGAAAAAGCTGGCACATATCTAAAGTATGTGAGGGACCAATACAAGACACATTTAGAGAAGAACGTAAAGTATGAGCGTCCCCCCATGATTCCAGAGAGGGAGTGGAAGGACCTGATTTTGGATGCAAAGGAGAGAATTGAAAGGAAAAAAGGAAATACACCACCAGACGCTAGAAGAAGGTATGTGATACTATTAAGAATGTGAATATGTACTAATTATTCATTATATTTATATAATCTAACATATTTCAAACTTTTCATAGATTGAGTGACACGTCAAAGGCAACCAAGGCAAGAAAAGAAAAGCATGGGCAACACAAACTCAGCTCTGGTGGTTATATGAAACTTGCTGCACGAATTGTAAGAATTAGTAAATTAAGTATCACATCAAAATATTTATAAATTGTAAACAATTTTTTTTTATCAAACAATACAAGCAAAATTCACAATACTAAGCAAAAATGCAAGGCTCTGAATTCAATAGAGCGCCCATGGAAGATGACAAGAGAATTGGCTACCAGCAAGGCTATATAGCCATGGCTAAATGACTACGAGAATTGAGTGGGTAAACATGAGATTCTGATGCATTTGTCACAATGGTAAATAAGCTAAATGAAAATTATTTCAAATTGAATACTTAACCAGTAATCTATTTGATGTTAAGTTTCAACATAAAGTGACTATATATTTTTTAAATAAGCAAGCAATGATAACACTACGCGTGACATTGGAATGCAGCATGATAATCATGGAACAAAACCTATACATGAAGGTCCAGATGTGCATCCTAGTAGTGGAGGTATTCATTTGCTATTCAAATTTTTTTATGTAATTATTAATATAATTAAACATCTTAAATTGAAAATTAGTGTAGTAATTAATGTAACCTTTATTGTTAATATTTTAAAGCATGTAGTCAGTGGTGACCAAGTGGAGCATGATCCGGGTAGACAACATCAGGAATGTGATGTTCCCCAATCAGGTAAAGAGGACCACTGTTATTCCTTAAAACAAATTTAATTGCAATTGGTGTATTGATTAATGTAACATTTCGTATTTCAACTCCAGAGGATCTAGAGGGTGTTCAGCATGTCGAGGTTGAGGCTAGACAAAATGATGTGGAAGATGATGTGGCCCCATCAAGTAAAGAGTGTAACAGTTGTGTTCTTTAAATTAATGAAATACTTGTAACAATAATAAAAAAATGTTTTGAATTTAACCCAATTCTTTGTTATTGCAGAGGACCCCCCTTTGGTTCAGCATCCTCATCCTTTGTATAGGACTAGGCATACATCAAGAGCATGAGAAGAGGGAAGAACATCCGAAGATGGGGGAAATGATGAAGAAACCGATGTTCCACTTAGTCTTTTCATAGCTTCAAAGAAAAAAACAAAGAAAGAAATGATTGTAATCTACCTTATTTGATAATGACTGATTTTTATGTGTTAATGAATGTAATTATGTGCTAATGAATGTTCATGAATGATATGTGTTGATGATTATTGATGAATGTTGCGTTTTAATGAAAGTTAATGAATTTTATGTGTTAATGAATGTTATGTGATAATGAATGAATGCTATATTTTAATAATGGATGAAAGAATGAATGAAAGAATGAATGAATGTTAGATGTTAACAAGGAATTTAGAGTGATGTTAGGGGGGGGGGAGGGGCCAAATGAGCTTCCACCTTCATGTGGTTGGCCCTGTTAAGTAGAGAATATTAAACTATTCTCGAAACAAAGCGAAGCTCAATAAGATAACACACTTTTCAATATTTCATTATGTTGCACAGTTAATCTTTTTGAATAATGTACATATATTGAATCTTAATTGCAGGGTCCAACAGAGCCAACATGAACAACACCATGGTGTGACTGCAAAAGTTGTGAATATGCCTCATCATGAATAAAGCTGAATTAGTGCATTCTCTATAAAATCTCAAATGCTCTATACTTTGGAAGTTTTGAAATTTTTATGATCATATTGGTCCCCTACCTAAAAGCCTTTTTCCTTGATTTGTTTGTGATACACATTGAGAGATTTTTGTTTTCCTTTTATTTATGCATGTCTTAACCATTCTCCACATGCTTCCCATTCTTATTTAGATTGTTGTATTTTTACATATGTTGGAATCTGTAGTTCCACGTACATGTTTTCTATGTTCTTTGTAACTGTATGAAAAGGTGTAAAATGTGGGTATAGTCCAAAATCTTGATTACCAACAAGCTATTGTTGTTTAATAGTTCTAGTGTTTGTATTAATTGAAACAGTTTAACCCTTTTAACATGTTTCATAGCAAACCTGCACTTTGTATGCAATCTTATTGTTACAGTTCAATTACTGAGGTGATGTGATTTATCTTGACAATAGAATGTCGGAATTTATTTGAATTTATCTTGACAATAGAATGTTGGAATTTAATACCATAATCCATGATGAAAACTGCCAAAAATGGAAATTTATCTTAGTTCGCAATTACAAAATGCTTTTGTATAGGCCTCTCGAAGATTAAGTACATCAAATTGAGACTTTATAAATTGAGTGTATGTATTAGCAATCTCCCAAATTGTTCAATGGTCTCCAAACCTTGTCAATTTTTTATTTTTATTTTAACTCAAATATGTATGGTATAGGCATATCATTGGTTGTGTGATTTTTTTTCCCTTAAATGCTTCTACGACCAAAAGAGACAAGTTTTAGATGAAAATGGGGTCTTATGGGCCTTTTTGACACAATGGTAGGTTCTTTAGACCTGAAAATGCCCCAAAAACTAGTCGATTGCCTTAAGTTACAAACAAATCCTTGTTTGTGAGCATGCTTCTTGATCTCCAATTTTGGTGGAATGAAAGATAATATTGAATTTATCAAGCCTTTTGGATGCTTCGAAACCACCAAAAAAAAGCTACTTTGATCATTGAAATGTTGTAGTGACTTGGATTAAAAAAAGAAAACTAAGTCTAAACCTTAGAAGTTAGTTTTTTCTTGTCAAATTGTTTTCAATTTTCAAATCATCCAAGGATGCAAGAGGAGTATATTTTGTTATGACAAGATAAAAAAAAAACTTAGAATCTTTTGAAACCATTGAAACATGGGGACCCCTTCCCCCCCTCCAAAATCCCTATTTTTTCAGGATGCAATACTTAGGGGAAACATCCCCTTGCCGCACCACTTAGGGACGTCCTAGGGACTCCAAGGAGTCTCTTGACCATCTTGAGGATGCCTATGAGTCTTCCATGACCCCCAATCAGAAACTCCAATTCTAAACAAAATTGGTGAAATTATTGTGAAAATGTCATCCGTATTAAAGGTTTGGCAATGCCCCCTAACCTTGATGGGGGCTCTGCCCCAAACCCCCCACAAGGGGCACTACCCATTGACCCCAAAATTCTACCCACCATTCTTATTGTTAATGCAATCATTTCCATTTTTTTTATGTTGACTAGTTTAAACACTTGGTATGCCAAAGTTTCATCTGCAATTCTTATACTTATTCTTAGTTTGTTCCCAAAGTTCCAAAACTCTACCACCATTGTTAATGTTCAAATTTCAATGCAATCATTGACATATTTTTAATGTTTATTGTAAAATTTACATAGTGTGGCAAAGTTTTATTTACAGTTGTTATACTTATTCTATACACATCCTTTTATAATTAATTTTTTAAGTTGTATATATATTTGCATCCCACCCCGCCCCCCTTCATCATCCCCCTGTCGTCCCCAAACTTAAGCCCTTGGTATGTTAAGTTATGAAAGCTCACAATAGTTTCATTTGATATGTTAATCAAGGAAAAACCTACAATATATAGCTTCCAAGATTCCAAACCCATGAGGATCATGAAGAGGTAGAAAACCAAAAAAAGAAATTGCTTATCCAAGTTTCGAAATTTGTGACAAGGAAAAAGTAGAATCTCAATCAAAGAAGGAGAATGTGCAACTCATTATCTTATTCTACCTAAGTAAAAATATTACCTAATTAAGCTTTTTAATAGTGGAATATCACACTTAGGATAAAACATATCCAAGGTAAATAAAATATTACATTGATAGGCTTTTTTGGTTGCTCTAAAAGTGGTGCCTTATGAATTGTGTTCTTGGATACTAAAGTTTCCAAATTTTGGGCACTCTTGATAGCTTCTCATAAGAGATTGTGATTTGAAGGCTTTAACCAAACCTTTCAATGGTTTCTATTGATGTGTTTTTTATGCACTATGCAACACAAAATAAAATACTAAGTATTTTATCCTCTCTTGAACAAAATCCTCCCAAGTGCTAAACTACATGATCAAATGGGATGACTCCAAGATTCCAATAGTCAGGTCTTGACTTTATATTGCAGATAGACTCAATGATTGTGATGTGATATCTTCTGGAATCACAAGGGGGACTTACGTTGCTTGGGTCAAGACCTATCCATTCTCATGTTTCATGATTGATTTACACTCCATGATTTAGGTCATCCTTGAGCAACATCTCAACTTAGCCAAATTTTTATTTTTGTACCCCAATTCTTTAATTTTGACCCCTTACTAGCATTGCCTTAGGTTTTATTGGAGTTCTTGCTTCTCTAGCATGGGCACATTTCTAGGGTTCATTCGCACAAATTTCTCTTGATGAGAAAGCTAGTATCATGACCATTACCTAAACAAAATTTTAACTTAGTCAAATTATCTCCTCCAAACTTCTATGAGTTCATCGGCTTCATTCTTCATCATTTGGATGTCTTTTGTCATTGGAAGGTAATTCTTGACCACCATACCTCAATCTTGACCTATGCTACCCTAGAACCCTAGAACCTAGTCATGTTTACAATTGAGATCTTGGTGACTTGATCACTTAATACAGCTTAATCATGTAGGTCTCATCTAACTCTAACTCCAATACTTAAGAAAATCAACCCTAGCAACCAAGTACTTTGGGAAATATCTTGCAACTTGACAACATGGGTAATGATGGAGGAATGGAAGGTGAGACCTATAGAGGTGAGAGAGAGAGAGAGGGTGAGAGGAAGAGATAATGACTTGGAGAGGGTAAATAAAGAGAAGTAGAGAGGGAGAGAAGAAGAGAGGGATGGAGAAAGAGACCTAGAGAGGGGAGAGAGAAGAGAGATAGTAGAGAGGGATAGAGAAGAGAGATAGAAGAGAGATACCAATGTCAATCTTTTTCTATAATTTTTTTTTTTCTGAGAACTCAGCCTATCATCAGAATTCCAACTCCAAAGGGTAAAATTCTGATAGAGGAGTGCCATCGGATGCACAACATCCTCATCGGAACTCTCCTGGAGGCCATCGTTGCACAACATCCTCGTTGGAACTCTCCTAGAGGCCATCATTACAATGGCCTTGAGGAGAGTTCCGACGAGGATGCTGTGCATTCGATGACACTCCTCTATCAAAATTTTACCCTTTGGAGTCAGAATTCCAATGATAGGCCGAGATCGCGACAATATTCTTTCTGGGTATGAGCATCCATGGCGGCCGTCAGAAAGGTTGGAGGTGATGTCAGAATTGCGACGACCACAAGGATAGTTGGAACTTCTGACAAAAAGTTTTCGATGGCTTATTTTGTCGATAGTGCGATGAAATTTTGTCGGAATTCTGACGATTTTCTGTCAAAATTTTGACTTGAATGTACTAGTGACAAACACAACACGCAAAATAGATTTCTTTTCTTTTCATATGCAATATTAATTATCTTGTCCACAATGACCATTTTTTTTTTCATACCCTTGGATATATTACACATGCATCCAGATTGTACATTAAATAAATTCCCTCAAAATAGACAAAGAAATGATTCCAACCTCCCTGTAGCATACAAATTAGCAGAGTCAAGGTATGCATGGTGATTTCACCTTGATGCGACGACACTTCTCATAGACACCTAGCTAATTATATATTTCCAGATCATTGGATTCATTCCTACAAGCAAAAAAGAAAGAAAAGTATGATGCCCCCAATCCTTGCTCCTCTTAGTCAAGATAGACTTCCTCGAGTTACTTAGAGGGAATAATAATTGAAAACCAATTTAAAAAGATAGCATGCAAGAAAATTTCATGCATATCTCAAATAGTTTAGTGATTGTTTTCAGTAGTCTTTTTTGGCTTGTTTACTCAGCGATAAAACTCTTCAGAAGTTAGGAGATAGGTGACTAACTCAGAGTGGATGACCTGGTACTACCGATAGAAAGATGACTTGGTTGAATTACTTAGGACATGCAAATTGATTAGTTAATTACCCTATGACTAGGACATTGATCGGTTTCAAGCCATGAGGGTTTCAAAAGAACTAGGATGTCACAAAAGCAACTAGAAATTATGTACAAGCAAAAGAAAAGATGCAAGAAAGTGGGAATGAAAATGAGCAATGCCAAATTTGCATTGATAGATGGAGCGCTGGAGTAAAAAAGGCGCCTGTTTACCAGTTTTTCACCTGCTTGGCAAAGATCCTTTCTTTTCTCTCTTTTTTTTATTCCTTTTATTTTTTTATTTTTTGAGGAAATTTTATGATTTTTAGGATTTTTTTAAGGATATTTTAGCTATATAGGTTGCTAGAGCAGAGAATACTAAGTGAAGAATTTCTTCAAGTGGATGGTGTTGATCGGTTCATGGAGCTATTCTCTTTTCGATGTTGAGAGTTGATACGTACCAGAGCCAAAGACTACAGTAATAATGTAGGGACCTAGCCAATTGGGTTCAAACCTCCCTTTGTTGTCTCGAAATTATTAACTTTTAGGATTTTCTCTCAGAACAAGGTCACCAACCTGAAATTCTCTTTGTCAAACTTTATTGTTATAACATCTAGACATTATCTTTTGATATGCTCTTATATAATCAAATGCCACTTGCCAATGTTCATCCAATAACTCGAGTTCTTGCAATCTAGATATTCTATAGCCTTCATCAGTAACAAGACCTTTCAAAGAAATTCTCAAAGATGGTATTTCCACCCGAATAGGTAAGATTTCTTTAGACCCATACACGAAAGAAAAAGGTGTAGCCCCTGTAGGTGTTTTGATATTTGTTCTATAAGCCCATAGTGCAGGACTGACCTATAGATCCCAATCCTTTCCAGATTTATTTACTGTTCTGTGCAAGATAGTCAGCATATTTTTGTTAGATGCTTCAGCTTGTCTATTACCTTGAGGGTAGTATATGGATGACCAGTGCTATTTGACTTTGAATTTTTCACAGAGCTCATCTAGATCTTTGTTTTTGAACTACCCTCCATTGTAAGTCATAATGGAAGAAGTTATCCCATACTTGCAGATGATATAGTTAAGGATGAATAGGGCTACTTGTTTACCAGTTTCTTTGATTAGCAGAACTGCTTCTACCCACTTAGTGAAGTACTAAGTGGCAGTTATAACAAACTTGTGTCCATTAGATGATACAAGATATATTTGGCCAATGAGTTCAAATGCCCATTGTTGAAAAGGCCAATTTGTGATGAAAGGTATTAGATCCCTTGCTGGAGAATGTATGAGATTTCCATGTAGTTGACACTTCTCACAAGTTTTAGAAAATTTTATAGAATCTATCTCCATATCTAGGTAGTAGTAGCCAGCCCTTAGTAGTTTTCGACCTAAAGTTAGACCATTTGAATGAGATCCACAAATACCTTCATGGACTTCAGATAATACACATTGGGAGTCTTTAGTTTTTAGACACCTAATAAAAGTACTATCCAAACCTTGCCTAAATAAATCGTTAGCGATGATGACATACCATGAAACATTTTAGATTAGGTTCCTTTTCTCATTATAGGTAAGATTAGTAGGGATAATTTGGTCATGAAAGTAAGAGTAAATGTGGCTGTAGCGAGATGAGCCATGTCCAATAATAGATTAGGTTCCTTTTCTCATTACAGGTAAGATTAGTAGGGATAATTTGGTCATGAAAGTAAGAGTAAATGTGGCTGTAGCGAGATGAGCCATGTCCAATAATAGACAAACCATCTGGGACTCAGGAGAATCATAGATAGGATAATGTAACTCTTCCACTAGGAATTCTAAGTCAAAGTTAGATTCTTGTAGCTATGGTATAGACACCAAGGTAGCCATAGCATCTGTTGCTCTATTTGTTGATCGGGGAATCTATTGAAATGATACAAGGGTAAAGTATTTCTTTAGATAATCAACCATTCTCTTATAAGGCATCAGTTTCTCATCTCAGGTCTGATATATGATTTATTTAGTTGTTGATTAGCTGAGAGTCTCCATAGATGTGTAATTCAACAACCTTCCATTCGATAGCCAGCTTGATCCCATTTACCAAAGCTTCATATTTTGCAATGTTGTTTGTGCAAGGGAAGAGAATCTTGTAAGCCTTTGGGATTGAATATTTTTTAGTAGTAATTAAAATTATTCTAGCACCAGAACCATGTTGAGGTGAAAACCCATCAAAGAACATTTTCTATGATTGTTGAGTAAGGTGCATGATGGATTCATCCAGAAATTCTATGTGCAAAGGTTGATTGTCTTCAAGAGGAGCCTCAACAAGTTGATCTACAATATGATAGTTTTGATACTTAATGTTAAGTACAGATGCCAAGCTAATAATATGAGAGGGGGGGGTGAATCATAAAAACTTAATCTTCCATAAAAACAACATATTCAACCTCGGTAACATATACTTTAGTAATATAACCAAAATTGCTAAACATGCAAACTCAAAAGCATATAAACATCATAACACTCATAACACCAGATTTAACGTGGAAACCCAAATAGGGAAAAACTACTATGGGATTTCAGATCCACTAAGAAATATACTCTTCTAGAGTATGCTCAGTTAAAAGCAAATCCTGTTAAAGATTACAAACACATTGCTAGATGTGACCCGGTTAAGGGATTTCCCTCAGATCTATTAGGTTCTTCACCTTGTTAGAAGTGACCTTGTTAAAGGATTTCAAACACTCAATTAGAATGTCACCTTGCTAGAGGTTTTTACAAATAAGACTGTTAAGTCCACTCGGTTAAGATATTTTCTGTCACTTTACAAAATAACAGTAATAAAAATCTATCTGCAACTTCACATCTAAAATGCTAAAGCAGATTCTTATTTGCTCAATACAATAGGACTTATCTTGTCCATCTGCTGGGCTCTATACTCTATTATTCAAAACAGGTCTTCAAGCTTCTATGCTCGGTAATCACTATGTAGTATCCCTGTGCATACATTTGCCCGCATACATTGTTTATCAATAGTTCCTTATTTATAAACAATTTGTTGTCCGCTTAATCTCCTTGATCACATTTCCCATGATCAATCATAGCAATCAGATCTTCAAACTTTGACTAGGTTCAATGTATCCTTTGATCTGAAAAACATTTTACCCCACCTTGGAACTTGCATACATTTCTTGGAACTTGTGCTAGAGTATTGCGGTTCAATTTGAGCTGTAGATCTTCCTGTCAATTTTCCTTTGCCATAGATTCTTAACAAAATTCATGCATGACATACCAATCATTTAATCATAGCCAGCTCATCAGCTTCCTTCATTAAATAATGATTTTATTCATTCAATGCATTCTGTTACTACTCGGTTGCAACTCGGTAAATACTAAACTTCACTCGATAGACATTCTGCCTTCATTAACTGATAGCGATAACCTTAGGGTTTACCGACTAGGTTCTTTGCTCGGTAACATAGTATACTATTAGCCTTACAATTAATAACATATGTAGGATATCAAAAAAATATAAACATCATGATCTCATCATTGTCTAACTCAGTAATAGTTGCCCATTGAATAACTTATTTCTCCCCTTATTCATCACATTCTTTCTATGTCTTTTACCGACATTGTTATACTCATCAAATCATACTTTTTAAGATATGGCAACATCATACTGAATTAGAAAATCAATTTCTTGACATCAATGATAAAATAATAATATTAAGACAGTAAACATCCTTAATCAGTTATATCCATAATCATCAACAACCTTCTCAATATCCTTATTGAAATACCAACAATCTCTCCTTGTCTGTTATAATGCCAACACAATGATCTATCCTTTGATGGCTTTGTGTTCTACATATTCAATATCAAATTCTGTAAGAACCATGACCCATTTAGCCAATCTTCCTGTAAGTGTTTCTTTGTTGAGAAGGTATTTGAGCAGATCAATCTTAGCCACTAGCTTAATAGAATGTGATAACATGCAGTGTCTTAATTTATGTGATGCAAAGATTAATGCCAAACAAGATTTTTCTATGATAGTATAGTTCATCTCATAGGACACCAAGGTCTTGTTGATATAATATATAGCTCATTCCTTTTTATTTTGATCCCGTTGTGCCAAAAGTGCCCCTAGTGATGTATCTCTAGCTGATATGTAGAGAATCAGTGGTGTACCTTGAATTGGTGGCATCAATATAGGTGGGTTTGAAAGATAGTCTTTGATTTGTTTTTAGATGTTCACAATCTTCATCCCAATTGTATTTGACTCCTTTTCATAGTGCCTTTGTGAATGGTTGAGCTTTATCTGCTAGCTGAGAAATAAAGCATCTTATTGATTGGAGGCATCATTGTAAACTTCTCATTTGACTGATATTCTTTGGAGGTGGCATTTCCATGATAGCCTTAACCTTTTATAGATCCACCTAAATTCCTTTTGCTGAAACAATATATCCTAGGAGATTACCAGATGTAACTCCAAATGTACATTTCCTATGATTTAACCTGAGTTTGAATTTTTACATTTTGTCTAATATTGGACCTAGTTATGATAGATGTGTTGATCTTTTCAGAGACTTAGCTAGAGTATCGTTGATATAATCCTCCATGTTTTTGTGCATCATGTCATGAAAAATTGTTGTTATGGCTCTTTGATAAGTATCACCTGCATTCTTTAAACCAAAGGGCATTACATTCCAGCAGAAGGTTCCCCATGCACAGGTGAATGTTGTTTTCTCTTGATCATCAAGTGCAATTCTGATCTGATTGTATCCTGAAAAACCAACCATTAAAGAGTACATTTCATAGCCAACAGTCATGTCCACGGTCATGTCTATATTGGGTAGTGGAAAATCATCCTTCGAATAGGCTTTGTTTAAATCTCTGAAATCAGTGCAAACACAAATTGATTTGTTAGGTTTAGAAATAGGTACATTATTAGATATCCATTTGGCATAATCAACTGCTCTAATAAATCCGGCTTTTGGCAATTTTTCTAGCTCAGCTTTAACAAGTAATGCAACGTGAGGATGCATTTTTTGGAGTTTTTGCTTAACATGTTTAACTCCAGGATTAATAGAGAGATGATACATTATGAGGTCAGGATCCAGACCCGACATATTAGCATATGTCCATGCAAAATTGATCTTCTTTTTCATGAAAAAATCAACAAATTCTTTTAGTTCTTTAGCTGACAATGATTGAGCTACATGTATGGTGTGTCGAGCTTGTTCTGTTCCAATGTTTGTTGGTTGTGTAGGTTCAATTAGCACTGATGATCGCTCTTGAAAGTCATTAGAAAAAATATCAAGTATCTCACCTTCAGGCACCTCAGAGAGGTTTTCACCATTAGGTACATCCTTTATTTTTACTGTTTTTTATTCTAACACCATCATAGTGTGGTTTTCACCACCAGAACTCTTATTTTTCTTTTTTTGATTTTTGCGACTAAGATACTTGACACTTGTTGTTGCCATGTTCTCACTTTGTTCATTGGTGGAAGAGTCCATTTGTTCAACTGCATTAAGATAACAGGCTAAGGTATATTCATTGGCAAAGGTAGGTATACTCAAAGGTTGGTCTTGAAGAGTATAGTCAATTATTTCAGGATGTACCAAGGATAAGGTTTTAACAGGTTCAAGGGAGTTCACAATATTATCATTATAACTTTGGACCAATAAGTCAAGTTCCAGAAGACTACCTTGCATAAGTGTCTCGAGACCAAGAAGAGTTACAACATGATTATCAAAGTGGACATTAATATTTAGGGGACCTAACCCAACAGACCTACCACTAGCATCATCCTCTACTTCAGATTGGACTACATATTGTGGTTTCACAGTAACAGGGCCAGCAGGCAAAATATCAACATTCATGATGGAGTAGTCAGAGTTTGATGTTGAATAGGTATTATCATAGATAAAGCTTATGTCAGAGTGATCAGAGTCATAAGATGAAGTTTCTGACTCTTCTTCAAGTGATTTAGTAAAAGTATGTATAGTATCAATATCTACATCTTTGATGTTGCAAGTTCCTTTGTGATTTGGTTCATTGATCACTTGTATTTGACATACCTGTTGACATAACCTTGGTGGCTCTATTAGTCTATGTTGTCTTTTCCATTCAACTTCCTCTGGACTAATGACTGGTCCTGCTTTTGTAGCCACTAATTCTTCTTTTGTAGTTCCATACCCGATTTGTTCTATCTCATTAGAGGGAGATATAGTAGGTGAAGAATTTTCTTCTGTTCTTTCTTCTTTCTACTGTTGTTCATAGTCTTCTTGTATTTTTAGTTTGATTTCCTCTATTTCCTTTTGCAGCTTCAAGCGTATTATCTCTTGTGCTTCATCTATGATGTCACTATATTCTTCAAGAGTTTCTATAGTAGATGTATCTAAGAGATGATCTGGACCCCATTCATACTCATTCAAGTCAGTTTTTGAATCATCTATTTGTATTATACCTATGTATGTGACCGGAAGGTTCGGTGGTGCGAACAACTCTTTAATTCCTTTGATTTCCTCTCTCATGTCTTCTAGTATTTCTAGTCCTTGTAGTGTTATCGTTGATACAACTAGAACTTGATTACCAACTACTTCTTCTCTTTTGATTGCCATTTTTTCTTGTTTATTTTTATTCTCTTCTTGAGTTTGCTGAGTACTGATTTCCTGTGATGTTGAAGGTAGTATCTTTTTCCTCCACTTAGGTTGATGATGAGAAGTATGTTTCTGATCTAATGAGTTTCTTGGATTGTATCAAAGTCCAGCTTTATCATTTGTAGACTTAGTTTGTAGCTGAATAGGTTCAACAATACCTTCTTGATGCTTTCCTAGAGGACCGATACCTGAATATACCATGTGTTGAATCATCTTATAGCCTAGACCATAATGTGCTGGGGAAATTTCACAATGTCATATTTTTTTTTTTACTATCTTCTTTGAAAAGCCATTTGAGAACAACATCCTCTTCTATTTCATCTGCAAGGGAAGTAGAGGATTGTACAAAGATACCATCATACATGCCATTTGGAGTTTAAGTCTATGGCTTCATAACCTCTGATGTTTTTCCCAACTATCTGGGTGATGGAGAAAGAAACATTAGTGAAAGTATAGGTTCTATTTTGTATCCATCCATTCCAGTATTTGTGATTTTCAATTTCTTTTCTAAATGTTTCATCAAAGTTGTTGAACTTTCAGCTATAGAGGTTGCTCTATTATCAAGAACAAAAGTGTCAGTACTCTGCGTTAATCCATTATAGGTATAGCTTGTATCAGTAGGAATACTGACTTAAACTCCATTATAAGGAAATTTCAAGCACTGATGACATGGTACTACTTTTATTTCATGAATCCATGGCCTGCCCAGTAAGATGTTGTATGAAAGAGGAAGGTCAAGCACCTGAAAGATAACATCTCTTTCCATAAGTCCTACCTTGATCGATAATAGTACTAGACCTTTAGAGGTTCTTTCTTCTTCATCATAAGCTTTGATTGTTGTTTTCTTTGTTGGATCAATGGCATTTTTCAGAAAATCCCAGTTGTGTCAGTAGATTGTAGGTACAAATATTCAACCCAGCGCCTCCATCTATCAAAACATGTTTGACTTGGTGTTTATAGATCATAGCTTCGATGTGTAATGGCTAGTTATGTGGGTGATTCAGTGAGTTGTCATCTTTTTTAGAGAAGGTGAGGTAATGAGGCAAAGTCAGGTGACCCACCATAGATTGAAACTGATCTACATTTAAATCTTTAGGGACATTAGTAGTGAGCAAAGCTTTGTCTAAGATCTCTCTATGAGTAGAAGAGATCTTAAGCAGTTCAAAAATGGAGATTTGAGCATTAGTTCTTTTCAATTTTTCAACAATACTATAACCAGGAGAGGATGATGAAGCCAACTTCTTAGACTTAGTCGTGATTGTATCTGGTTGTCTATTTGAAGAAGTTGGCAAGTTTGATGTTGTTTGAGCAGTAGTTGAGGAACTAGCTCCTTGGAGAGTAACCTTCTTTTGAGCGTGGGTCACAACATTTACAGTTTGTACTTTATTTTATTAAGCTTTGATTATGATCATATTGCATTACTCAAATTGGGAAGATTCAATCATGTTGATCACATTGTCATTGTTAGTGTAGGTGTAATTGACTTTGGCACTTCCCTTGGATTTTGAGAAATCACCTTGTTCATAAGCAGTTAAGGGATCTTTAAAAGCTTTGTGATCCACATTAGTCATGTGATTTCCAACAACAATTTTGCCAACATCGATGAGGTCTTCAATCTCATGTTTGAGCTTCATGTAGTTGTTTTTTGTATGACCCTTGTTTCAATGATATTCACAGTATTGATTTTCCCTCCACCATTTGGGTTTAACTTTTGGATCATATGGTCTAGAGTTGTCTGGCAATGTTATCATATCTTTTTCCAATAAAGTCTTAAAAGTTGATTCATATGATTCTTCCAGAGGAGTGAAATCACGTTTAGGCTTTGAAAGCCAAGGTTTCTCCTTAAACCATTCTTTTGATTTTTTCAGAGGATTTTTTGTTGCAGTTTCAGCTGCTTTGAGTGCTTGTGTGCCACTAGCTAGATTAAATATTATGGGTTTTGATTTTTCTTTAACAGTATCTACCACTCCATCATTAACAATGTTTCTTGTTGTTATCTTTGTCGTATTTCCAGTATTTATTCTTTTCTTTGGAACTAGAACCTTGTTGTGTTTCTTTCCAAAGTGATATATTTGCTTTCTTTATAAGCACATCTTCCATTCTGAGGGCATTATCTACCATTTTGTTGAATGAAGGGTACACTTGCATTTGGATACTGTATTTCAATTCAGGGATTAGGTTATTGACAAAGATATCCATCTTCTTAGAATTTGGAATAAGTCGTGAATATTTAGAGAACATCTTTCTCCAACATTGAAGAAAAGTGAAAAAAGGCTCTCCTGTTTTCTATTTGGTATTGCAAAGCTCGATCATAGTGGTTGGATGATGAATGTTATAGGAGTATTGTTGGAGAAAAAATTCTATTAATTCCTCAAAAGTTTTAATTCCCATAGGTAGGATTAAAAACCATTTCATAACTTGTCCTCCCAAACTCCTCGGGAAAAGGCACATGAGATATGTTTGTTCATGCATGAACTCCATACATAAAGCACAAAATTATCTGACATAGTCTTGAGGATCTGTATTACCATAATATTTGTCAAACTTAGGAATATCCACTCTTGAAAAAAATGGAGGAATGTAAAGGTTTTTATCAAATGGAAACGAGCATATCATGTCCAGAGAATATTGCTTTGATGATTTATCTTTGATTTTCATTTCTATGATTTCAGTCTACAACACTTGTAATTGTTTGTTTACTAGTGCTAAAGGTGTCTCTTCCTCTTTAGTGATAAGGGTTTCAATGTTATAATAAATAGGAAGTTTAGCGCCTTGTTTTTGTAGCTCTAGAAAATGCTCTTCCTTTTCTCTAGCCATGATGATCTTCATCATTTTTTGGAAATGTTTATCCTATAGATAATTATTTATAACAGCTTTTGTAGGTTCAGAGGCTTCAGAATCACTTGATGAGGAATCACTATCATTATCTTGGGTGTTGAGGTTGTCATAAGTATCATGTTTAGCAACTTGTCTTTCTTTCTTTTCTCCAGACATGGTGGGAAATACGGACTGATAAAAAATTGGTAAATTTGATGATGAAGGTTTATTAGAGACGGGGTCTTCTACAAAGAATGGATTATCTTTTGATGAAAAGGATGGTCCTTTACCTTTGTCAGCTTTCTTGCGAGAACTTCTGGTTTGAACAAGCATTTATGACTGATATGATCAAGAGCTAGATGTGATGCAGAAGTCAAGATCAAATTAAACCTAGTTGTTTGTTTAATGTAGTGATTGAGAGAAGTAACTAAGATTCAGTCTGGTTTTAGGAAAGATCTATCTTGTATAAGACATGATCTAAGAAACTTATTTTGATTTGAGAGAAGTGACTAAGACCTAGTCTGGTTTTAGGAACGATCTATCTTGTATAAGACATGGTCTAAGTAACTTAAGTTTGATAAGTAGTTAATTGAACCAGCTAAAAGATTATCGACAAAATTGTGCAACACAACGACTGGGTACACTATCAAGATTGTTTATGCTCAAAATTATGATGACCAGTTTTATGCTCACTATAGACTGATTTAGGCAAGTGTGACTATTCTAGACTGACAAAATCAGAAGTTTGTATGATAGAGTTTTTAGACCCACATGATAATTTAATAGCTCCCTGATAATAGAGACAACTTCTCGTATGAGTTGCTGCCTAAACTCACACGATAGTTTAATAGCCTCTAGACAACAATATACTGAGTATGGTAGTTATTCGTATGAAAGTATGATAAGGTCTAGACGACAATTCTACAGACAAGTACAACAATTTTAACAGAGCTAGATGACAAACTAATAGAATCAATGAAGACTCGTACGACAATACATATGTGGCCAGACAACAATTTAGTAGACTCATATGATAGAGGAATGGACAGAGATGATATTCTGACACAGACATAGTTTTGATGACTGATAGAGACCAATTTTTGGACACAGGCAAAGTTTTGATCACTTAGTTGTTGATGTTTTTGATTTGTTTTCTCTAGTTTCAGTATTTCAGTCTTAGTTTCAGGGATGAAAACACTGTAAACATGCAAGATGTATAATGACTTCAAGCACAACATGTTAATGCTACAGAAGTTGGCTTAGAGAATAAAACCTTTTCTTGCAAACTTGGGGACACACCCAATAGCTAACCAGAATACGACCACTGAGTCTCACGCAATGGATTCTCAATGCTATATTAGCTGACTCCAAATGCTAATGGGGGCACAATATGGAAATTATCTTGGGAGAGTTACTATCTCTCTTGCACAAAGATTATCCCCCTTTTGGAGGTGAATCAGGTAGCTTCTATCTTATAGTTCTTAGTCAAAAATTTCATTTGAAATTACCCCTTGAAGTCATGCAAGCATGATTGAGGCCTATAACCCGACAAGGTACCGAAATAAGTTGTAGTCATGTAAACATGATTGAGACCATGAGGCCCTACAAAATGCCCAATATGAGAGATCTCAAAGAGAAAAATTAAATAATCCCATCCTTTGAGACTTTAATCACCACAAGCCTTTTTAATATAGTAAGTTGGAATGCTCAGGTCCAACTGTACTCACTTGGGTCATTCTCACAGGGTGATTACTTTTTCCCACTGTGATAGGCCCGCTAAAGGTACACAAATCTCAAATTTAGAATAAACCTCAAGGGTCTGGATTTTTTATTGTCTATAAAAGACAAGAGCATACTCTCCTACCTCTTAAATTTTTCTTCAAACACAAAAGACAGATTTGTTCATTAACCAGATAGAAATTTAAGTGCCTAAAAAATAAATTTAAAATATACAGGATGTTTGGTCGATTCTCTTTAGGAAACTTGCAAAACCAACACATCAGTAGTCATTTTTCTTTTGATTCTTTGACAGGCATATGTTTGATTGATAAATTATTTGACAAGCGTTCTACAGAAAACTAGTTAGGGTGTGAAAATCTCAGGCAGACAAAAGATAGACTAGGGTTAGCATCAACATCACTAAAATCCAAATTTCATTCACAAAAAACCCTGAAAAGTATACTGTTTTTGAAATGAGAAAACAAAAATTTGTATGACAATATATACCTTCCTGTACTTGTATTTCCATAGACTCGGATGACATAACACAAAATAAGATATCTAGAGCATAAACTCAAACAAGTATTCTCGCTAAATCGAATGATAAAAGGAAGGACTTGATAGAACTTTGTACGATGAAGGATAAATACTCATACGATCTTTCGCATAGGTTTTACGAATGAGAACTGAAAATTAAAGATGATTTTGAGGTCGAAGGATTGAATTCCAGGCCCCACGGTGGGTGCCAAAAATGTGTATGAAAAGTGGATCATAGCTGTATCTAGAATACACAACACTTAAATAAATCATTAGATGCATGGTTAGTAAATCAATCAACAATGAATAATAAACCATCACAAAGCGACCTATTGCCTTCTAGTAGATGTGAGTTTAGTCTTGCTCTCAAATTTCTATATGCAATACTAGTGACTAGACAACACCTAAACGAAGGATTTAATCTATATAAGTATGAAATTGAGCTAAATGGATGAGGATTAAGCTAGATAAATGCAAGATATGCAAGATTAATGAATATTAGGCTAACATGATTAAGCTATGAATAAATATTAAGCTAAATGATTTAACAAATATGCAATAACTAATATGAAAATATTGTCAATATGAAATCTTAATGAACCTAGAGAAAAAACAACATGATAGCAATATATTCTCCAGGATCCTTGATTAGGAGATGAGAGCCTGAATTTATAGAAACTTCAGAAAGAAACCAACGGCTGAGATCAAATGATGATGAGCGGTCAAGATTTTCCAAGAAGAAACACAATCCAGGTGAATTGATGTGATTGGATTCTTTTCTCAGTTTTAAAGGAAATTGAACTAAAATTAAGATAAAATCAGAAAAAATTGATTTATTCTCTATTATATTCAATTTTGAGATTTAATTGTTTTAATTGCTTTTCTGAGATTTTCTTAATTTTTAATTCTTTTTTCAAGATTATCTCCATTTGATTTGTTTTCTCAAATTTTTATTCCTTTTTTTTTCAATTAATTTCTTTCAGTTAAATATTCTAGGATATTTAATAAAATAAATAGGATAATTATTTAAAAATGATTTATTTGAAATGATCAATTAATTAATTCAGAGTGATTAATTTGTCATGTGACATTGATGATTTAATAAATTAATTGTGTGCTCAAGATTAATTTTAATTGCCTTTGGTTAGGACCTTGGTGATGAAATCGAGATTAGGGGGCCTATGGTTTAGATGACCATTTTTAGGGTATTACACTTCTATATATATACTGGTAGGAACATACACTAAAATACTATGTCGGCCAAGCACAAATGATTTACACAATAACACAATGCTCAGATCAACACATTATCCAATAAAGCCTCGACCAAAAGACATGATAAAAAAGTCATCCTTCACTTGATCCTTTACATGCTTCCTTTACACACTTTACTTACTGAAACATACACCTTGATTACTGAAACAAAACATGGGTCTACTGGACCCATAGATATGGATCCATAAGCACAACTTCCAAGCACAACAACACCCAACTCAAAAATATAGATGCCACAGATAGAAATAGATACAACTGATATGACATATGTAATTGATGCTAATACAACTGATAGAAAAATTGGATACCAATGATGATAAGAAACTCACATGATTCTGGAGAAGAGAATCTTCCAGAAATGACTGTAGTAGATCATATATACTTCACTGCAACATATCTCATACATATCTATCTTCCACTACTTCTCAACAATCCTCGTCCGGTCCAATAGGGTAACCAGGTTTGACATCAATGACAACAATGATAATATTCACACAAGTCTAACAATCTCCCCCTTTGTCATCGATGGCAAAACATCTCAAAAAATAATAATGCATGAAACTCACGCTTACTCATATGACTGATATCTCTATTACTTTACCTTTCTTTATATCTCTCTCATACTCTATTTCTTTCCCCCTCTGACAACAATGACAAATGCTACCTTCAATCATTAATAATACAAAAGGAATGTCAAAAATGTAAACAAACAAAAAGTTCCTTAACTTCTCTTCTTCTGAAATACCTACTTGTACTTCTTTAATTCTAGAAGAGGAACCTTCCAGGAATGCACAACCAATTTAATGCTAATAGATAAACTTCTGAACTCCACCAATATATCAACAACATGAGAAAAACTATCTAAAGTAGACGGATTCTTCTCATACTCAACTACATCACTAAGAAATGCTAATAAATGTTCCAATTTTTCTTCAACAATCTCCTTCACTTTCCACAAAATACTAACATAATCCTCTTCTTCTCTACAAGGATAACAATTCAAACTATAGGGAGGTCACCTTCTTCCTTTTCTCACTATCTTTGTTGCTAAGAAAATTAAATGTCTTGCCCATGGAATTTAACTCTTCTTCAACTAATTCAACTTTTTCTTTGAATTTCACCATAGCTATTGGTCATTGTAAGCAATATCTGTAAATTTTGCTACCACTTGTTGTTCACCAAAAGTGATAACCCAAGAACACCTGCAAATCTTTCTATGAAATGGCCAATTTCAGTCTACAAAACACATCAGGGCTTGGACAACATAACATAGGACCCTAATTGATCCTCCTGCACTTCAGGTTCTGCTAGACCTAGGGGGGGACACCCTTTTGATGCACTAAATACAACAATTACAGACACATAACTACATCAACATTAAGCAGATAGATCATTTCACAAGCTCAACAGGTTAGGAAACATTACAGATTGGCTAGATCTGTACAAACAATAGGATGAAACAGAGCTTGGAAAGAATGGAACACACACCCCTAAACATAAAGGGAAATAGATTTGTCTTTTAAAATGTTGATCTGAAACCATCCCCAAATCTGTCAAAGACCAGTGCCTTGTTCATTGGGCAACAGAGTCACACACACAGAACTACAAAATGTTAATCACAGCTGCAAATTGGTTTTCCTTACAACATATCCCTGCATTAATACCTTGTACTAATGCATTACTCAATCTATTCATAAAATTATCAGATCTGGGACACATTCCATTGTTTATGACTGATTATAGAATTTAAACTCTTCATTGAAGAATGCTTACAAATAGTCATACAATCTCCTTGAGATGACAAATTATAAGTCTCCTTGAGGATTCAATTCATAACAATTAAATGCATACACAAAGACAATATCATGGGAAATTTACTCATGCCTGACACAAGTAAGACTTGCAACTAGAAAACAATCTGTCATCCTGCAATGTAGCCTCTATACCCTGAATAGATCCATAGAACTTTACAAGTTTGGGTCAAGAATTTCAGAAAATGGAAGCCATGAAAACTGGAGCACTTCCTCACAGAATTCTAGAACCCTTACAACTAAGAAGAATTGAGAATAAGAAGGAGAGGGAACCAAATCAAATATGCAACTGAATTGCCAAGTGTCTCCTCTCTAACTGAATTTTGTTCCCATGGAAACTGCTTCCAAAATATCCTATATTTGTCAAAATTAACCTAATAATCAGATTCCTCATTCCGAGAGCTTTCCGGCGATATATAACACTTTATATTTTGGCCAAAAATTGAGCCCTGGGCGAATTAATTCCCATTTGTGCTCAGTCATTTAAATTTTTTGAAATTTAATATAGTTTAAACTATATCATTTACAATTTTAATTTTAATTTTTGGCTCTAATTATGCTCTGACACTTTGCCATGTGGCAACCTCCGATTGGTCGATGGGGTTGACCGGACGCCACCTGAGATGACACCTCATCATCACCACATCATCTGCTTTGTCATTGCCACTTGGCCACCACAGGTACACCACTTCAGTGCCATGTCATTGCCACCTAGGCGCCACCTCTGCACCACCTCACCGGGACCCACCTGTTGGACCGCTGACTGTACTCACCACCTGGCTTTCGCAACTTCACAGGGTGTAACTCGCGTGCATCTTCAATCTGCGAAATAGCGCGCACCGTTGATCCATCTCGAACCTGCTCACTCGTTAACCCGACCTTTCTCTGCAAAATTTTGCCTGTCTGCCTTGGGAAGCATGCCTGCGTGGGGTCCACCTAGTCACCGCTCAGTCATCTCCTCCATCGCCTTGGGATTCGTGCTCGCGTGTGGGCCCACCTTGGGTGCCATCAAGCACCATCCGTCAAAAGCCTTTATGGCTTAGACATTATAGATGGGTGTGGATTTAGTTATAAATATTAAAAGTTTCCCTCCCACCACCAATGTGGGATAATACAGTTTTGCCCAGAAATGCATTTTGAAGGTTTTCCCTGAGTTTTAATGGCGGTTGGTGTTTGCATTTGCTTCTAATTTCATTTGCTGAAGGATTAAAACGCCTTCTCCACACCATTTCAATGGGTTTGATGCCTTCTAATGCATTTGTTGAGGTTTATAATGGCTCCTTTCTATTTTATGTGGCTTCAAACATGCCATGTGAAAGGGGGCTACCAGACTGTTGTTTGCATTGGCTACTACACTCTTAAACCACATGAGCAATTGCTTCTACTTGACTTGTTCCATGTTTCACTAGCTTTTGCCCATATTCCATTTGCATAAATCTGGAAACTTCAACGCCCAACCAGCATTGTGAGGGAGTTTTGAATGGCATTGAAATTGCCATTTGTTGAAGCTATTGTTGCCCCTTCACCATACCACACATTGGAGGAAAGAAGTCTTTTACCAGCCACATTGCCATTTGCATTTTCCATTTGCTGTTAATAAAACAACATTAGCCTCCAAACAGCCATGCAGGGGGGAAATTACCACTAGTTTTAATTGGTTGAAGGTTTAAATGCCTTGTAATGCCACATGACATTTGCAAGAAGGAGCTGCCAAAGCATTGGCTGTAGTTTTATTATCTTTTCAACATGCTCAGCACAAAGGATAATTCTGGTTAATAAATTGCTGGGAGGCTTTATGTTTAACGTGGGGGAGGAGAATGACATTTAAAACTGCCAATATTGCATTTGTTTAAATGTTTCCATTGCTGCACATTGCATTTGTTCTACAATTTAAATGATTCCCTTTATTGCTACGCTGCCACAACATATGCTTTGCCAATGCATTTGGTCTTCAACGCTGCCTCTGTGCATTTGCTTGAAAATTTTAATTGCTGCTCACACATGGGAGGGAGAGTGCTCGTGTTTTTCTGTCATTTAACATGCTGCCCCCTTTTAAATAACCACACACTTCTGTTTGCTTTTGCTTTGCATTGGCATTTTAACATAACTTCTTCAATGCAATGTTCTTCTTTCCAGTTTGTTTGCCGCACAAGGAATGATGATTTGTAGTTGCTAACACATTTGCATTGACTTTTAATTGCCTTCACTACATTTGCTGCTCTGATTTTATCCGCAAATGGTAAAAAGACAGTTCCAAATGCATCGCTGGTGCTATGCTCCAACCTGGTGTTCCTCATCAAATTTATTTAATAGCTCTAGCCTCAAGTGTATTCTCATTCTTTCATTACTCTCTCCTGGAAAACTTGAAAGTAATCTACTCCAACTATGGATGTCAATATCATTCTGGAATTGCTTAAAGGGCCAAGTCGCCTGTAAAATAATAAGGGACAGGCATGATCCAGGTCGGACCCCAAAGTGGGTCTGACTAAAAAAAAATTTGATTTCATGCAACTGACCTCTGGAATGATTCAGGAACTTGAAACACACCTCTAGAAATGATCGACATCATTTTCGGATCATTAATCCGCATTTTACAACCTTCAGGCAATTACGCCACAATTTTCGCATTTAATCGCGAAGACATAATTTTCAAACCTGTCAAAATACCTTTTTGGAGCTCGCCATCTGACAGGCGTGTACTCTGGTATACAAGGATGACTTCTACCAAACGGTTTCTCAAGACAAGTCCCGAGCGAAGAGATATTAATTTCTGAAAATGCCCAACTGGCTTTGTTGACACTGCGGACCTGATGAAGTTAATGTCCTGGCAACACATGACGCCTTTCTCAAAAATATCAAACGACCTCTGTAGGCCCTCAAATTTGAAACATAGGTACCTTGAAGTACATATTAAATCTTTGAATTCTTAGTTTGATCACCAGACCGACAGGATGCAAATGGTGCACTCACAAAAATAGCTACATTAACTGATATATCACTGAAAGTACATATAACTGAATTTGATGGCAAAATGAGCTTTTTCGAAAACCGATCAAACGGATTGGTAGAGCCTTGAAATTTGAAACGTGGCTCATCATTTATACCAAAATTATCTTGGAACAAACATTCTGACATGACGCTTACTGAGGCAACTTTTACACTTGTGTGAAATAGGGACTAGTCAAACCACACAAACTGCAAATGGATTTGGCTTCAAAAACTGAGCAAATGGATTCACTAAGACTTGAAAATTTGCGAGCTCACTCAAATTTATTCATAGAATTGAATCCACTTTGAATTTATTCATGATGATCAACAGTGCAAAAGATGTAATCGCTCAAAGTAGGCTACTCCATAAAATCTGCATTTGTGCCTAAAATGCACTTCCAGCTCACCCCTCAAACTGGGTACCTCATAAACTCATCCAAATTGAATTCTAAAAGTTGCACATCACTGAATAGGCCAAATGAAAGGTGTGGGACATCAATCCCGAGCCTTACCCTCTGAAAATCAACCGACTCCATTTTACCCCCTTGCTAACTAGGCCATTCAAACTGACTTATTTTAATCATTTGGAAATGCAGGGCAAAATTTTGAAATGGGCCTATAAACTTGACTGAGTTTTAAATACTCCCAACACCACTACCAATATAATCTCTCATTTCATTTATGCAAATTGATAGAGCCCTCTATGCATCACTGTATTTTTCTAAAATACTCCGCATATTATTGTTAGACAACTCAGATAATCGGAGGACAACTAAGAGGGGAGGGGGGGTGAATCAGTTGTCAAAAGATTACATAACATTAAGCATTCAAAACCTTATTACCAGAACACATAAACTCAATACTGGAATAACTAATATAGAAATCAAACATAAACATAAATCACATAACAGTTACCATCCATCCAGAACACATGACACCAAGATTTGTACGTGGAAAACCCGGTAAAGGGAAAAACTACGGTGGGAAGCCTACCCACAGTCAGATAATACTTCTACAATAAGTATGTGATTATAATATGAAGGGCCTACACATGCAGGAAGACCAACAACCTAGATCACACTTGTCATCACAAAAGGAGCCCCACTGACTACAAAATAAATCTAGACTATAATCCAGAAAGAAGAGTGAACTGCAAAGATAGCATCTCCTATGTCCAAGAATAGTTTTGATTAAGCTCAATACCAGAGGTCTTAAACCTTTCTTACCAACCCAATTCGATCACCTATGATCAACCAAAACTCCTACATATGATTACAACATTATTCACACACAAATAGTCCTATAACCCCCATACCATATGCCCATGGTCTACAAAGAGATCTTACATCATATTTATACCAACCTGGGACCTAAACAATTAGGTCGGCCACCTAAAAGATAATACAATAAATACATAACATAAACCCACTATCTAATGATCAACCAAGTTGGCTTAGGCCGAAACCAATGTAAACCAATCATTAAATCCTGTCAGTAATGCATCAAGAACATTCTCTAACACGTTACATAAACCGGTCCATAACCTAGATAACACTGGACCCAAAATAGGTTGCCATAAACCAAATCCAACATGACTGATGAACTGGAACATGAACAAGATAACCAACAACATCCCGAAATCCATCTAGAAGATGCACCAACACAACTTATCACGTGCATCAAAAGATCTTCAACAAAGCTCTGCCAGTAAAACCCTTACTGATGACCAAAAGGCTTACTAGAATAAATGATAGCTCCTAAGTTATCAAATCTTGAATCAACTGATCGTGATACACATCTGAAAAACATGAATGATAGATCCAAATCAATCCCAGAAACCAAAGCATACCAGAGAATACAACATCAATATCATAAACCAACCACTCCACCAGAACCAACTGGAAATTGGTAAACAACCAAAACAGTTGGTGTTGCCATCAATGCCAAAACATCAATACAACACATAATCAATTCCTCCAAATTGCCAACAATTATCAGCTTCTATCTCTGAATAATTTATACTAACAGGTCACTTAATCAATTTCTCTTTAATTAATTTAGAAAAAGATTTTGGAAGCACATCACTAACACTTCAATTTTAGCATTGTTCCAAAGCAAATAATCTATCAGGACTTCCTCAATTCTATTTGGCTCAACATAAGTAAGCCACATATCACCAATATTCTTTATTCCATCTTCTCTACCAATAATTTCCAGCAAATCAGACTCATCAACATCATATTTGGATATATTTACTTTCTTCTTTGCAAGAACCACTTCTTCCTTAGCTACAAGAGATTTCAGATCTTCAATCACAACAATCTCTTTCTCCTTATGATCCTTCTTTCACTTCTTAGATTCCAAAGTACTAGTAGGCATAGTCTCTTTCCTTTTTCTATTTCCAGAGGAAGAACCCTCCTTAGCTAAATTGGTAGTAGGGGATACTAGACCAATACACCAAGCACTTAGAAATGGTTTGAAATAAGCATCACATGCATCTTCTCTCTTATCTAATCCATTAAGATACTAAAACATTTTTCTACCAACTAGGACTCTAGATTCCCATATCACATTCTCTTTAGCTGATTCAAGAGATCCCAAAGAATAAATATCCAAACACACAAGTAACAATCCAAACTGAAAGGGGTAACCTTTCTCTTTTGTCATCTTGGTTTTCTCTAGCAGTAAATTCTTTAATATTTCACACAAGTCAAATACTCTATTTTTCATAACAAGCATATGCACCATATAAACAAAAGTAACCGAAGTAGAACCTTCCCTATTTCTGAAATAAATCTTTTAGGAGATAGCATATGTAACTTACCTCATAATGGGATTGATTATTTTGTTGATCAACAACACTCTTTGATCACCTATTCACATTGGTTAAGGTTTCAACTTCCTTGTTATTTATAGATTTTTTAACTAGTACACTCTCACTATTGCACAGGCCAGTAATACCCAAAATAATCTCCTTTGTGATTGGATAAGGTTTGTCCAATATGATACAATTATTCTATACATGACTTAGAATTACTCTGATCACATCCTCATTGTTAAACTAGGGAAACTCAGTCCATAGGTTGAATCCTTTATGCTAAAATTCTTTAATCTTCTAGAAGTTTGCTTCACTTAAACTCTTTTCCACCTTTAAGATATTTTCGGGGTTAATTCATCAATCCATACCTTCTCCAAAATTTGAAAATCTTCACTGCTTGATTCCCCGATGATCATCTTGGATTCCATGACTACTAGCTCTACTTCTCTGCTCTTTTCTCTTCAATTGCACACAACCTCTTCAAGCACTTCTATTTGCATGATAAATAAATAATCTCAAACATCGATACTTATCATTCCAAAACCTCTTCTAGGGTTTTTTCACTAAAAACATTTCATGTCGATGATGTCAACAAACATATTAAGTTACCAGATTGCACACCTAACACAATCATGTCAGAACAACAATATGAATAATCTTAGAAGAGGAGATCAAAATAATTTATTTGAAAACTCCCTTGAGCCAAAGCAATAAGCTTAGTTACTAGAGGAAGAGGTGTCGGTACCAGATTCTAGTACACCAGTAAAGCTTCCATTGTTCACCTCCTTCTTTCTCCATACCATGACTTCCTTCTTCTTTGATTCACTAGCCTTCTTCTTTGTTGAATTTTCCATACCACCTTCATTTTTGCACTAATAAGCGTAATGTCCAAATTTCTTGCACTTTGTAGCAATTGATGTTCCTCTATACTAAATTTGTTTAATGTGTTCTAGATCTACACTAATTAGTTTTGTGACCATAGCCATTGCATACATAACAATATCCATGAAAGTTATTATTCACCTTATTCACTCTAACTGAATTATGATTTTGACTCATGGCATGACTTCTACTATAATTTTCTTTGTGACCAAACTTCTTACAATTGTAACATTGAATTCTTCTACAATTTGTATCCTTATGAACAAATTTATTGCATTAAAAATAATAACCATTAAATGATGGGTATTTTTGTGCATTTGGTTGACGAACTGGTGATCTCTTTGCATTAGATCTTTGACTCCAGATTGCTCTTTCATCTTCAGGTTTATTCTCTACTTCTTCCTTAACCTCTTTTCCTTTGTCTTTATCATTCTGATTTGAACTTTCACAGGGACGAAATCCTAGTCCAGTCTTGTCTAAATTGACTTTCTGTATGTTAATCAGGTATTCCAAAAGTTTGCTGCTATCAAGAACATTATTTTTTGCCTTCAACTTTATCACTTCTTGTTCCAACTTCTCACATTATTTAGTGTTTAACTTAATTGATTCTTTTAGGTTTTCTTCTATCTTATTCTTCTTCTCAATCTTCATCATCAATTCTTTCACATTTTGATTCACCTGCTTTAACTAATTGCTCACTTCCTTATGTCTCAGCTTGAACTTCTGGATCTGTTCTCTTAGCTTTTGTAAAAATTCATTCACTACCTTCGCATTCTCTTTCAATTCCTCATTCTCAGACTCAACACCTTCCAAATATTTAAGAGTTATTTGTAATTCTTCATCCAACTGATATTCTCTGCTCATACTTATCGGTTCCATGATTCAACTAACAAGGATCTCCCTCAAGCAGTTAAGATTTCAAGCAAGGGACCACAACTCTAATACTAATTGTTGAATTGGTTGAATGGACCATAATAATGAGAGGGGGGGGGTGAATTAGTATTCCCACATATATTAAACTTTTTCCAATTAACTTTCATAATTAATTTAATTCACAACAAAAACAAAACAAGAAAATGACAGATTTTATATGTGGAAAAGCCAAATGGGAAAAACCATAAAGAGGGTTATCTCTCAAGATAATATAACTAGTTATATGGTGTTTACAAAAGGGGTGGCTCACTACCAGATGGATCATTGTCAGATACAAAAGAGACTCATTGTTAGAATTTTCACTGCAATAGAAAATAATTGAACTGAAGAAAATTGCATCTTCTAATGCATGAGGTTAGTTTTAGATTAAGCTTAGATGAAAAATTATAGTAGATTTGGTAAGGGATCATTATACCACTATCCATAATCACTTGTAGCAAGTCCAGTAAGGGATCACTGCACTACTCTACTAAACCAACTACTTGCATTAGATTCGTCAAAGGATTACCGCAACACTGTCCACACTCAGACTCTTCTTCACATACCTTCGCTCATACAATATATACTCCTTTTCTCACTGCATATCCTTTGTTGTCCACAACTCTGCCACTCACACACTTCTTACTCTGTCACACAATGCCCACATATACTCTATTGTTCCACACACACACACATCTTCTATGTATATATACTGGTAAGCACATACACTAAAATACTATGTCAGCCAAGAACAAATAATTTACACAATAACACAATACTTGGATCAACATGTTATCCAATAAAGCCTCGACCAAAAAAAAAGTTAACAAAGTTATCCTTCACTTGATCCTTTATACACTTCCTTTATACACTTTACTTACCAAAATGTACACCTTGATTATTAGAACAAAATAGGGGTCTACTAGACCCATAGATATGAATCCATAAGCATAAATTCTAAGCACAACAACACCCAAATCCAAGATACATATGCCATAGATAGAAATAGATACAACTGATACGATATATGTAACTAATAACTGATACAAATGATACTGAAACTAGATACCAACCATGATAAGAAAAACACATGATTCTGGAGAAGAAAATATTTTGAAAATGACTCTAGTAGATCATATATACTTCATTGTAGCATATTAGTGCTGCTCAACAAGCCTCATCCAGTCCAATCAAGTAACCAAGTTTGACATCAATGACAATAATTATAATATTCACACAAGTCTAACACTTAGGCGCTCATAGCCTCAACAATTTAATGGTCAAAACTATGCAACAAATTTGGTCATATGGCAAATGAATTTAGAAGTAGAATGATAATGTTCAACAATTTGATGAATAGGAACAATGGTAGGAATTCTCAATCTTTCAAAGGTTATTGTTACATATGCAACCAATTCGATCATGTGGTTGCTAACTTTAGATCCAATGTGAGAAGGAGTGAAAATTATTTTCAACATGGTATTACATGTTATAATTGAAATTAAAAAGGATATATTGCTAAGTTTTATAGAGGAAAGGATGTTAGGTCTTATGTTCCATATAAGAAGGTTGATCCTACTCAAATGAAGAAAGAGATGGAAAAGGTATGGGTTAAGAAATTTGAAGAAAAGAAAGAAAATAATGTCAAGGAAGGATTTGTACCTCAAGATAGTGCAGATGGGTCTTCCAGAAACTAAATTGAAAAGATATTGGTTCAGAGGGAGTTGTACTAATAGATTTTTTAAGACCCCCTATGAAGCATAGATGCTGAAATCTTGAGAATACTGGTTTAACATGATATGGACATGCTGGTATGGTAATATTGAGTCATTTGGTCTAATTTATACTAATTTATTTCACTATAGAGGATTGGGAAAAGTTTGATTGATCATTGGTATGGAAGAATGGTTAAAATTTTCTAAAACCTGATGAATAATTAATGTAAAAGATGGGAGAAGTATATATGCCACACTTGGTCATTTTTGACTTCATTTAAAGCATTCAAGAGTGATTAAGGAGCCAGTTGGTATTTGATTGAAGATTGCATTGATGACCTATTGTGTTGTCATTGATGTAAACTATAATCGGCAATGATGTTGCTATGATGTTGTTTTTCAACTGGTAGTTGAGAAAGTGAAGGAAACCGGTAACCCTACCTGTTGATATGCCAAACCCTAACCGATGGACATTGGTGAATTAGTTGTATTGATTTATGATCAAATGGTAATCGGTAATGGTTATGCCACATATGCATGTTGTATGTGATGAGTTTCAAGTGATTTTTGGCATGTAGAGATAATGGTTTTTTCTTGGGAATGAGCGAGTACATTGCATGAACTAGAAACCGCGTGATGAGTTGCAGGAATCGATGAGCGGTGATCAAGGAGTGATCGAGGTTGTCTTGAACATTGTGTTGATGATTGCTATGTAATCTAACAGTCATACTTGAACCAATTTATTTGTAATCTCTATGAGATCTTAGGTTTGTGATGTGTTACTGACCTATTGTTTTACTTATTAGGTTGATGAGTTGTTTTGTTGTAGTGTTATCAATTTTGGTTAAGTGTCAGTGTGATTTATTGCCAAACCAAAAGAACTATCTGCAGTATGTGTGAAGGTAGATAGGAGCATGAAAAGGATCTGATCAAGCAGAGTAGTGCTATTTACTAGATCAACAAACCCCTGTTGTTCTCTAACAATTACAATAGTTAATTCCCTTAACCAGGTAAGCTTTAACAAGATTAGTGCTATCTAAATCCTCTAACCAGGTGATCCATATCTTGGATTTTAAATCCTCTACCAAGATTACTACTAACATGGTATTGCTTCTAATAGGGCATTATAGTCAATCCCTTAATCAGGTGGTCCCTAATAGGATTTGTTCCTAATAGGACAGTTTGTAAAGCTTTAACAGGCTTGGCTCCTAACAAGGCAAACTTCAGAAGAGTTCAAAATAATTGTGGGTATTCATCCCCACCATGGTTTTTCCCATTTGGGTTTCCATGCCAAAAACCATTGTGTCAAGTGGTAAATGGTTTTTGTGGTTATGTTTTGATATGGTTAATTTGCTTAACTGTTAAATCCACTTAGATATGTTAACATGACCGACCGTAATATGAAATGTGCTTTTACTTATGCTAGTAAAGTATTTTGATGTTTTGATTAAATGGTTTGGGAGTTTTAGAGATGTTATACTGTTATTTTATTATGCTAGTAAACCAGTTAACTTGACAGTGCTATTACAGTTTGTAGTTTAGTGTTTGAACCAAATTATTTAGTGATTGACTTGTGAGATTGTTTTTGAGTTTGGTGAAAGTTAAGTCAATTTTCTATCTACTAATTCACCCCCCTCTTAGTAGTTTTTTGGATCCTTATTGATTCATCATATCATGAATTGGTATCAGAGCATTTAAGGTCCTCTAATGTCTAATCCTAACAGCTTGTGGTAAAGATCTAGAAGAACATGATGAAGAAAGAAGGTCCAAAATTTAATAGGGAAAACTACAAAATATGGAGTGATAGGATGAAAATATATATCAAGAGTCTAGGAAGTCAATACTGGGAACATGTTGTTACAAAATATACCACACTTAGTGGAATTTTGTCTGATGATCAAAAGAAAGAGCAACAAGAGAATAATCAAGCATTGGAGGCCATTATCAGTTCTTTGTCTGATTAAGAGTATGTTGATGTCCATAGTCTGGAGACTACTTATGATGTGTGGAAGAAACTTGAGGATATCTATAGTGGTGATGAGCATGTGAATATTGCCAAAGAAGAGAGTTTAAGAGGTAAATTTGATGACATGTGGATGGCTGAAAGTGAGAATATTCAAGAGTTAGGTCAAAGGATCAAGGAGATAGTCAGTGAGATCAAGAGTGTTGGTGGTAAGTGGAGGATGCCACAGTGGTTAGTAAGGTGTTGAGAACCCTTCTACCAGTCTATGCTATCCGAGTTGTAGTCATTCAGGAGCTAAAGTCTATTGATAAAACTAAGGCAACTCTTGACTCCATCATTGGTAAAATTACTACATTTGAGTTAAATGGTTATGATGGTAGTGCTAAGAAATCCGAATTTGTATTTAGAGCTTCAGTTTCTAATCCACCTATAAGGAAAAAAGAGAAGGCAGTCACAGTTATGAGTCTAGATCTAGTAGAGAAGTTGATGATGAAGATAGTCTGATCGAGCTTGAAGCATTGTTGGCCAAGCGGTTACCCAGAGGTACCAGTAAGTACAGAGGTAAATTACCTTTGAAGCATTTTGCATGTAACAAGATTGGACATATTGCTGCTAACTATCCTAATGGTGATAATAAGCATAAGTGTGAGAAGTACAAGAAGTACAAAGGAAATGGCAAAAGAGATTTCCTCATTTTAGTTGATGGTGGAATCACTAATAAGGAATTTGAGGGAGATGCAAATGAAGAAATTGTCTTTGTTGCCATTAAAGAGGAGACACCTCATCAAAAAGCATTAGTTTCTCGCATGGATAGTTCTGATGATTGGATCATAGATAGTGGTTGTTCACACCACATGACCGATTACCGAAGTAAATTTTTTAGTTTGAAGAAATTTGATGGAGGAGTTATGAGATTTGGAAATGACTCACCCTGCATGGTAAAAGGAAAGGGAACCATTTCACTTAATGGAAAGAGCACTGCATATGATGTCTACTGGGTGAAGGATTAAATCACAATCTATTGAGTGTATCTCAACTCAATGACAAAGGTTATCCATTGGAATTCAAGAATGGAATGTGCAAAATCTATGGGAGCAAAGGTGAACTGATTGCAACCGGCAAGCAAACAAAAGGTAACCTATTTCACCTAAATCCTAAAGTCAAAAACTATTTAATTACTAAAGTAGATGATAGTTGGCTTTGGCATCAAACATTTTGTCATATAAATTTTGATAACATTGTCAAAGTTAGTAAGTGCAAGTCAGTAAGAGGTTTCCTCAGTTGGACAAAATGGTGAATTCTCTGTGTAAGGAATGTCAGTTAGGGAACATGACATCCTCAACTTTTAAGAGAAAATCTTTCTTAGTAGAAATTTGTTAGATTTGGTTCATACAAACCTTTGTGGACCAATAAGGACTTAAAGTATTCAAGGTGATAGATATTTTATGATCTTCACTGATGATTGCTCAAGAATGATGTGGGTCACATTCTTGAAAGAAAAAACATAAGCCTTTAGTAAGTTTAAGGCATTTAGGGCCTTAGCTAAAAAGGAAAGTGCTAAGAAGATAAAGTGTTTGAGAACTGATCAAGGAGATGAATTCACTTTAGATAGATATTGTGAAGCAATAGAATTAAGAGGCAACTTTTTGCACCTAGGACACCACAACAAAATGGTATTGTAGAGAGGAACAATCAATCAGTTGTTGAAGCTGATAGAATGATGCTAATACAAGGAGGTGTAGCAAAACATTTTTGGAGAGAAGCTATCAGCACAACTATCTACACTATGAACCAAATATGGTTAAGAGAGGTTAGGATAAAACTACTTATGAATACTGGTATGGTAGGTTGCCTAATGTCAGTTATTTTAAGATTTTTGGCAGTAAATGTTTTATCAAGAGAGGTGACTATGTTGGTAAGTTTGATACTAAGAGTGATGAAGGTATATTTATTGGGTACTCCACCAAGATTAAATCCTACAAATTTTACAACAACCAAACAAAGAGAATCATTGAAAGTGTTGATATCCGAGTGGATGAGTATCCTGAAGTTTTACGAGAAACCAGTAAGGAGAAGGAGGAAGATGAACCTTAAATTTTGATTTTGGAACCAGAACCGATGAAGCCAAAAGTTGATGAAGTGAATGTTGTAGTACCAGTTCAATCGGAATAGGAAAAATCCATAGAAGATGAAGATAGTGAGGAAGAAGAACCTGAAGATAATGATCATGTCATTCTAAGGTATGTGAGACTCAATCATAATCCTGACTAGATTATTGGAGATAAAGATGCTGGTGTGTTAACTAGAAGAAGAATTGGAGAGAATTCTTGCATGATCTCCACTATTGAGCCTAGAACTACTAAGGAAGCCTTTGGAGATGATCATTGGATCAAGGCTATGAAAGAGGAGCTTGACCAGATTGAGAAGAACAATACATGAACCCTAGTACCCAGACCAGTGAATAAAAATGTGATAGGTACTAAATGGGTATTTAGAAATAAACTGAATGAAGATGGAGTAGTAGTAAAAAATAAAGTAAGATTGGTATGCAAGGGTTATACATAAGAAGAAGGAGAAGACTATGGTGATACATTTTCACCAGTTGCTAGATTCGAAGGTGTTAGGACTCTACTTGCATTTGCAGCATATAGGGGATTCAAAGTATAGCAGATGGATGTGAAGTCAACATTTCTAAATGGAATACTAGAAGAGGAAGTAAAAATTGAACAACTAGATGGTTATGCTTTGGCTGATGCAAAGGATATGGTGTGTAAAGTACACAAGGCACTATATGGTTTGAAGAAAGCACCAAGAGCATGGTATGAAAGACTACATTCACACCTGATGAAGATAGGTTTTCAGAGAACTAGCAAAGACAACAATAAATATCTCAAGATTGAATGAGATAAGATACTGGTTAGTGAAGTGTTTGTAGATGATATCATTTTTGGAGGCAATGATGATATGAGTGATGGCTTTAAAAATGAGATGAAAAGTGAATTTGAAATGTCTCTAGTAGGAGAGATAAAATTCTTCATAGGTTTACAAATTTAGCAGATGAAGAGTGGTATCTTTATCATACAGACCAAATATGTGAAAGAAGTATTGAAGACATTTGGAATGGGAGACTATAAACTAGTTGGGACACCAACGGTTACAGGTTGTAAACTATCTAAGGAGGATGATGCCACATCCTTTGATGAAAAGGAGTATAGATCCATGATAGGGAAACTGCATTATGTTGTTCACAACAGTCTGGATATTGCTCATGCAGTTGGATTAGTTGCTAGATCTCAAAAGAACCCAAAGGAGACACACATGATTACAACTAAAAGGATATTCATATATTTGAAAGGTACTATTGATTATGGACTATGGTATCCATATGCAAATAACTTTGATTTGAAGGTTTATGCAGATGTAGATGTTGGAAAATGCACACTCTAATGAGACATTGTAGGTGATTGAAGATTTTGTCATTGATGGCAACCTTACAATCCTATGACACCAGCAAGGCAATCCACCAACACTAGCAAAGTTAGAATCTACACTGGCACACAAACCACTAGCACCGGCAGTGAAAGGAAGCATACTGATATGGAAGCCGTCAAGAATTCTGTTGTTAATATATTTTGTTTATTATTGCAAAATCATTGTAAGCCGACTTGGCAAGTTGTAAAATGACTCTTATATAAGAGAGATCATTGTAGAACATTTTATAATAGATAGAGGAATGTAATTAGGCAAAATAAGGCAGACCTATTATGCAAATTATAGGTTAAGGGTTTATGTAAGAAGTAGAGAAGAAACTCGTACTGGATCTGGCATTATAGATGCTATTTTGAAGTAGTACAAGACATTGGATTTATATAATCCATTTTGTAAGTCAGTGAGACTTCCCATTTTGTAATTGAGTAGTGAGCTCTAGGCACTTGGCCTTCCTGCATGTGCAGGCCCCTCTTGTAGCAGTAATATTCTCTTATTGGCTAGTAAGTGAATATTGTGGGTCACAAATCCCACCAAGGTTTTTCCCACACCGGGTTTCCTCATTAAAATATTGTGTTATGGTGTGTTTTTCATGTGGTTGTTTTTATCTCTATTTATTGCATTACTTTCTGTTTACCGATACATAGTATTAATATGCTCTACATATTTTAAGTTAAGAAAATCTTATTACCGGTTAGATACTGATTCACCCCCCCCTCTCAGTATCGGTGGGAATCCTAACAATTGGTATCAGAGCTTGGTCCTCTATTTTCAAAAGCCTAACAACTTGAGGAAGATCTTGACACCGGTAGAGATGGAAAACTTGATGAAGCAACTTGATGCAGCTCTCTCAGACTATGATGGAGAGAAATTGAATAATATCAAACTTGAAGATGACCTAAAAGCAGCTCATGATATTATTCAAGCACTTCAAGAAAATCTTACTATTTCAAGAAACAAGAGAAGAGAACTTTGTGAAAAGATGCAAAATGAGAATGATGAAAAAGAAACTCTTAATGATATGATAAACAAGTTGAAGCAAGAGAACATGACAACAAAGAGTGAGATGTAGGATATGACTATGAGATTCTATAAAGAAATTGTAGATAGAAATAAGAATGAAGAAGATTTGACTAGAAGACTAAGTGATGCTGCAAATGAAAACACAAGACTTGGTTATGAAAATGATTTGTTGAAGACAGATCTGACACACACATAGAATGACTCAAATGAACTGATGAGGCAAAAAGAAGTCTTAGAAAGAGAACTAGATACTGCAAATCTGCATAAAGAGAAAGTCAAGAAAAGCTCAGAAGAACTTGGTAACTTGCTGAAGAATCAAAAACCTAAAGGTGACACTTGTGGAATTGGCTTTGAAGTTGGTGAAAGTTCCGGTACTACAAACACACAGGATCATAGAAAACCGGTAAGACAACCTACTGCTTATAAATTCAATGGCAAATGCTTTAACTGTAACAAGTATGGTCATAGAGAAAATCAATGTAGATCTAGAAATTATCAGAATACCAATGCACCCACTGGTCAATGTTCAAAATGCAACAAAATTGGTCATTACTCTAAAAATTGTAGAATGAATGTGAGATGTTATGTTTGTGGAAGATTTGGACACTTATCTAATCAATGCAGAACACAAACTAGCATAGGTTATGGAAAGGCTATTCAGAAAAATAATGTGAATTGTTATGCTTGTAACAAGATTGGACATATTGAAAAATTCTATAGAAGTAAGGCACCACCGGTAGACAACAAAGGTCCTAGTTTGAAAGGTAAAGAAAAGGTTGAAGAAGTAAAGCAGGAATTCTTAAAACAATGGATTAGGAAATCAGACTTAAATGGTGTTGGGAATACTCCTCCACCGATAGAACCAAGCAACACTCCACTAGCAGAACAAAGTAGCACTCCACCGGCAGCAGTCTCTTCATCTAATTGAAGAAAATTCTTTTGAGGGTTTAGCAATCAAATATGAAATATGCTATTATTCCCTCAATTGATGGTAAGAAGTTGAAATTACTTCTATACTGCCAAATATGTTAAGTAAGTACTTAATCAACAAGCATTAAATGTGGTAGTTGTCAGATTGACATTATAAATTAGTGTTTTTGGCTCCATTTTACTTCACCAAGCATTCAAACATTCGAAGAGCGCAAAATTTCCAAAGCTAAGGCATTTCAAGAAAAGAAGCAAAGCAATTCAGCAATCAATCTTTCCAAAGGTAGAAAAAGGTATTTATAATCATGGCATCCTCTTTTGTACCTGAATTCATAGCAAACCCTACTATAGTTGAGGTAATCAAACACCTTAGGCCCATATTTCAGCTGGTTCCCGAGATAGCTAAAAAGGATGATAATGTTGGTGCATTTTCCCAAATTCCCAAAGGAGTTGTTTTTGTAGAAGACCCTAGAATGTACATCCATTGCCACATAGAAGAATTAGGTGATGAGGAAATCAAGAACATGTGCAAAACTATTATATGTGATGATTCGGGTAATGTGAAACCTGAACACAAAATAATTGAAACCCTAGGATTCATAGAATTTCTCTGCATTCCGGAATTCCCCAAGGAAGTGATAAGGATAGTGTTGAGCAGGGTACATGGTGAATTTTTCTGGCTGGATTCAATTCATAAAATTACCAAGGAAGCTGTGAAAGTTGTAACAGGGTTACCTTCCATTGGTAATAGACTAGACAAGATAAAGAAGGTCTCAAATGACCTGGTAATGAACCTAACAGGTGCAACATCCGACAAAAGGTCTTTAAGAGTGAATGATGTAACTAACATAAATGTGAGATTCATTAGCATGATTTTAGGCTACAAAACAACACATGCAAATAGACTAAATTCAATTTCCATCTTATGCATAAAAAGTGCTCATGATATGGTTAAAGATAATGTGAAAATTGATGTATGTGAATGGTTAAAGGATGAACTTATTGACAATCTGGGAAAGATCGAGAAGGACAAGAAAGGGACATTCAAATTTGGTAACTTACTTGTTTTCTTAATGCTACATATAACCAAACAAGTGCCTGGTATAGGTAATAAGAACCTTGGATTTGACATACTAGTAGGCAAACAACTATATAACTTATTGAACAACATGGGTGAAAATAGAGAAAAGAATATCAATGAATACTTTCAAGCATTAAAGGCCTAGATGAACACTAGAGTAAGATTATCACAAACAATTATAGATAAGTATAAGGATGACATATTCTTTGTGATTAAGAAGGATGAGATCTAGATGGAAGCAGTTATCCCAAGAACAATTTGGGTTACTAAAATGGGTTATGAGACAGATGATCACATCATTGAAACATATGCTAAAGCCCTTCTGGAAGCACCCAATGAGCCTAAGGAAGAGGTATTTGGCAGTGCTGAAACCATTGAAAATCAAATTCAATCTAAGAAGAGAGTGAAGAAAGTAGAAGCAACAGTGAGGAGAGGTTCAAGGCAGGCTAAGGCTATTAAGGATGTACTGAAACAAACTGGTATCACTGAAGATGAGTTACAGGCACAACAACCAGAAACTCGCCTTTCACCGGTAGCAACTTCTTCAGAGAGTGACATGCCAACAACATTTAAAAGAGTTGTGAGGAAAAGGGAACCTTCACTGGTATCCACACCTTTGCCTAGAAGAACCAGACAAAAACAACAGGCAGTGAGGCCCATGGCTAAAAAGATAACTCCAAAGAAGAAAAAGTTGAGACCAAAGAAAAGGACTCAACAAAATATTGCTCCAATTGACAAACTTCTAGATGAAATAATAGAGGAAGGACAACTTAAAAACATCAACAAACTATATGAATCAGTATCAGTTGATGATAAAGAAAAGGTTGAAAATAGTGTTATCTTACACCTGGATATCTACAAGAAGTTCTTGATGCAAGTTGTAGATGAACTACCAGATGAACTATTCAAGAGACTGGAAGCAAGAAGACAAGCTATTGTAGAGCTTGACAAGAAAATAAAAGTTGAAAAATTACTTGTTGTCTACCCAGTTAACTCTCCAAAAGAGATAGATGATATGATTTCAGAGGCTAACCGGTCAGTATTCTCTACTGCACACCGACATATTGCACTAATGGTTGGAAGAGTAAAAGAGGTTACAGAGGAAACTGAAAATGCATGGGATATATTCCTTGTTGAAAAGGAAAAACAAGAAGAGTATAGAAACCCTAAACCAATCAAGGTATATCAGAAAGACAAGGATAAGGGAAAAGGAAAGGTTGGTGGACCTCCAAGCATCAAAATAAGAGATAATTTATCCCCACCACCTCTGGTTACTCCACCGGTAACAACAACTAAAGATCAACTGACTAATGAGAGTATGGATATATCACAAGAGGATACAAATCCTAATTCTGAGGTACTATACACAGTTGATATTGATACTCAGAAAGTCAACATTATGATAGACAAGGACACAACTGGTAAGACAGATATGGCTAGTGAGCCACCAGCAACTGATAACACATATAACACTGAAGGTAAACCGACAGATGGGAAAATAGAGCAACAAACAGAGCAACAGGCTCCAGCATAGGAACAGGTTAATACAGAATCAGTGCCACCAGCAACTACTGAGAAAAACAAACCATTTCTTAAGGAAATGGAAACACAGACTGACCTACCAGAGGTCACTACAAGCAAGGATATTGCTCCCACCGGCGGAATTCAGAGTGTTGGCTCTTCAACTGCAGGATTCAAGACAACAAATGTAACTGAAGTTCTTTTAGATTCTATAAAGAAAATAATAGATTGTAGTTCATAGGCATATAAAGCTATAGATGACACAATTCCAATTTTGAAGATGATAGCTCCAAAATGCAATGTAGATAATAAGGATTCTTTGAGTCAACTTGACACTTTGTCAAAGTATATTACTGACGACACAGTGACAGTTGAACAAATAAAGGAGGAAGCATTCAAAGAGAGGTTAGAAAAGGAAAAATAGAAATTCTTTGAGGAACAAATAAAGAAATGTACAAGGTAGTTTGACACACTGCTACTAGAACTGTGCAACACACTTAAGGAGTTTAAAACTTTGTACAGAGACACTTGTAAGACAAACTTTTTGACAGTTGACATAGACAAGAAAATGAGCAAGATATAGGAGGAAATTAATAAGCTAGCTAAAAATTTTATTAATTCATCTGATTCATTATCAATTTTTGAGCAAAATATAACAAGTTTTGAGGAAGGATTACTAAAGCTAGAAAGAGAAAAGGAGAAAATAAAAAGTATGGCTAAGGATCTGAAATGGAGATTAAGTCCAAAGTTGGACTACCTTGCATGTTAAAGGAAAGAAATATCTGATGCATTAGTACAAGGACAAAAAACACCTACAGAGAAAATGCAACATCTCACCAGTATAGTTCAAAGAATAGAGGCAGCAATAAAAGACAACAAATAGTTCATTGAGAACTTGAATTTGGTTCTAGCAGAACTTTTTCAAATTGTAACCAACCGGTTACAAGGTTGAGACAGGAAACTACACTCTATTGACCTTTTGACAACCTTTGTCATTGATACCAAAGGGGGAGTAGTGGTATGAGAAAATAATCAACTAAAGACTCATCTGCTCAGGGGGAGTTCACACATTTTTGGTAACATATTTTGGACTACACTTTTTGAATTTTCTCATGAGTGTCGCCATCAATGCTAGAGGGGGAGATTGTTGGCAAATGCACACTCTAATGAGACATTGTAGGTGATTGAAGGTTTTGTCATTGATGGCAACCTTACAATCCTATGACATCGGCAAGGCAATCCACCAACACCAGCAAAGTTAGATTCTACACCGGCACACAGACCATCGGCACCGGCAGTGAAAGGAAGCATACTGACACAGAAGCCGACAGGAATTCTATTGTTAATATATTTTGTTTATTATTGAAAAATCATTGTAAGCCGACTTGGCAAGTTGTAAAATGACTCTTATATAAGAGAGATCATTGTAGAACATTTTATAATAGATAGAGGAATGTAATTAGGCAAAATAAGGCAAACCTATTATGCAAATTATAGGTTAAGGGTTTATGTAAGAAGCAGAGAAGAAACTGGTACTGGATCTGGCATTATAGATGCTATTTTGAAGCAATACAAGACACTGGATTTATATAATCCATTTTGTAAGTCAGTGAGACTTCCCATTTTGTAATTGAGCAATGAGGTCTAGGCACTTGGCCTTCCTGCATGTGCAGGCCCCTCTTGTAGCAGTAATATTCTCTTATTGGCTAGTAAGTGAATATTATGGGTCACAAATCCCACTGAGGTTTTTCCCACATCGAGTTTCCTCGTTAAAATATTGTGTTATGGTGTGTTTTTCATGTGGTTGTTTTTATCTCTGTTATTGCATTACTTTCTGTTTACCAGTACATAGTATTAATATGCTCTATATGGTTTAAGTTAAGAAAATCTTATTACCGGTTAGATAGTGATTCAGCCCCCCCCCCTCTCTCAGTATCTGTGGGAATCCTAATAGTAGATTGGGCAAAAAATGTTGATGACGGGAAGAGAACAACCGGAGGTACATTCTCTCTTGGAGGAAGACTTGTGTCTTGGAGCAACAAGAGGCAAAGTTGTATATCACAGTCCACTGCTAAAGCTAAATATGTTGCAACGTATATGAATTGTACCCATGCAATCTAGATGAAACACATTTTGGAAGGATTCAAGTTGAAGATCACAAAATGGGTAAAGATTCTATGTGATAACACCAGTGTAATAAATATTTCAAAGAACCCAGTGTTGCATGCTAGAACCAAACATACTAATTTGAAATCGAATTTCTTGAGGGAGAAGGTGTAGAGTAAAGATGTGTTACTGGAGCATGTTTCTACTAAGGAGTAGCTAGCAAATATCTTTAGTAAACCTCTTCCTAAGACTACTCTTGAGTATCTTAGAAGTCAGCTAGGGGTTGCGCCCCTACATGAGGTCAATTGAGCAGATGTGGAAGACATCAGTCCCAGAGAAAATTGAAGAATCTTGAAGCAGGATTGGTGTAGAGTGGAGCTACTCCACAGGGAGAGCAACAAGCTACAAATTGTTGTTGCAGAACAGTGGAGTATGATAGTGTATGTTTTACTTTCACTTTGGGATTGTTGTCAAAGGGGGACAAGAACTATATGATTAAGGGGGAGAATAATTGTATGATTGATAGGGAGAACTATAGCCAGTTACCAGCTGAAGACATGGTTACTCAGTTTAAGGAGAGTGCATGGTAAAATATAAACCAGGATTCCTATACCTATGTATGTGCATTACTCTCAATCGTCACAATCAAGGGTATTGATATTTGTATTGCCATGAATGCCAAAGGGGCGGATTGTTGGCATTTGATTGAAGATTGTATTGATGACCTATTGTGTTATCATTGATGTCAACTGTAACTGGTAATGATGTTGTTATGCAACCAATAGTTGAGCAAGTGAAGGAAACTGGTATTAATCTAGAAGCAGTGAGATCAACCGGTAACCCTACCCATTGATATGCCAAACCCTAACTGATGTAGCTTGGTGAATCAGTTGTATTGATTTATGATCAAATGGTGACCAGTAATGGTTATGCCATGTATGCATGTTGTATGTGATGAGTTTCAAGTGGTTTTTGGCACATAGAGATAATGGTTTTATCTTGGGAATGAGCGAGTACATTGCATGAAGTGGAAACCGTGTGATGAGTTATAGGAATCAATGAGCGGTGATCAAGGAGCAATCAAGGTTGTCTTGAACAATGTGTTGATGATTGCTATGTAATCTAATGGTCATAGTTGAACTGATTTGTTTGTAATCGCTATGAGATCTTAGGTTTGTGATGTGTTACCGACCTATTATTTTTCTTATAAGGTCGATGAGTTGTTTTGTTGTAGTGTTGGCAATTTTGGTTAAGTGTTAGTGTGACTGATTTTTGAACTAGAAGAAGTATCTATAGTATGTGTGAAGGCAGATAGGAGCATGAAAAGGATCTGATCAAGTAGAGTAGTGCTATTTACTAGATCAAGAAACTCTTGTTATTCTCTAACAATTACAACAATAACTGGGTAAGCTTTAACTGGCTTTATGATATCTTAATCCTCTAACTAGGTGATCCATTAGCTTAGATTTCAAATCCTCTACCGAGGTTACTCCTAACAAGGTATTGCTTCTAATAGGGCATTATAGTCAATCCCTTAATTGGGTGGTCCCTAACAGGATTTGTTCCTAGCAAGACATTTTGTAAAGCTTTAATAGGCTTGGTTCCTATCAAGGTGAACTTCAGAAGAATTCAGAATACTTGTGGGTATTCATCCCCATCACAGTTCTTCCCATTTGGATTTACATGTCAAAAATCATTGTGTCAAGTGGTGAATGGTTTTTGTGGTTATGTTTTGATATGGTTAATTTGCTTAGTTGTTAAATACACTTTGATATGTTAAGATGACCGACAGTAATTTGAAATGTGCTTTTACTTGTGCTAGTAAAGTATTTTGATGTTTTGATTAAATGGTTTGGGAGTTTCAGAGCTGTTATATTATTATTTTGTTATGTCAGTAAACCGGTTAACTTGATAGTGCTATTATAGTTTGTAGTTCAGTGTTTGAACTAGTTTGTTCAGTGATTGACTTGTGAGATTATTTTTGAGTTTGGTGAAAGTTAAGTCAATTTTCTATCTACTGATTTACCTCCCCCCCCGCTCTCAGTAGTTGTTTGTATCCTTATTGATTCATCATATCATCAGAGCCGACAAGTGAAGAGAACTTGCAAGTTCATCTATGCAAACCCTAGTTGTTAGATTTCTAGGTATTTCTCAGTAGTTTCTACAAACCCTAAGTTCAAAATTAAAAAATTAATACTCCTAGGTCTATAGACATTGTGGATAAGGAAAGACCCTCATTCAAGAAATGACCAATCAAATCCACCATGAACAACACTAATAGGGCATTTTCTGACATGTTGGTTAATATTATTCACACCCACACCAAGGATGTCCAAATTTATATTCATGGTCACATGGAAAAGTATGTTCACACAAAAATGATAGATTTTAGAGACAAAAATTTGATCAACGATGAGTTCATGCTAAAACTAGAGTGTGATCATCTAGAAGAAAAGAAATAGGATGCATAGAGTTATTTTCCCATGGTCTATGATGAGGAGATGATCATAATTGTATTGAGCTATATACATGAAAAACTCATTTAGTAAGACCAGTCCTACATGATAATGAAGGAGGCTATTAGGGCAATGATAGGATTATGTTCTACTGGAGATGTCCCTACACTAAAAATTGTAAAGAATGATGTAGTTACTAGGTTAATTGTAGTATAGTTTGATAAGAGGGAACTTACCATTGACAACATTGTTGATTTGGGTGTTCAATATGCCTATATGAGAATCACCTATAAGACTTATTTCACCAACAAGGAGGGTTTTTCCTCTACTATTTCCATACATACAACATACCAAATGGTCAAGGAAGACAAATATTTTGATCTATGTGAGTTGTTGAGACAATAATTGATGGATAATTTGTAGAAGACTAAGGAGACTAAGTACCCATTCCAATATGGATCTTTAATTATTTATTTAATGCTATATTTCATGAGTTAATTTCTTGGTAGGGGGGAATATTGTCTAGAGAATAGATGTGTCTATAGCTTCACAAATAAGAGATTATGTGCATAGATTTCTAGATGGAAAAGCTAGTGATAATGCTTTATGGGGTTTCTTCAAAACCTTTTAGGGTGAAATGTAAATGAGACATAGAATACCTTTTGAGGTTATAGAAAGATATATGGAGGTGATCACTATGGTTGAGAAATATAACTTCTATATCTTGGAGGTTGTTGAGCATAGGACCTCTTAGATACCTAAATTTCTATATGAGCTTCCTGGAGATGAATGGGTTGTCTATGTTGATTTGTTGATTAGCAAGACTGTAGATATTGTAGGGTGAGGACAATAGGATTCTCAAGTTTATGCATGCCAAAAAGGAAATTATTTCAATGACCTACCTTACCATTGGAAGGAAGATGATCCACTAGGGTTAAGAAGACTCAAGCATAAAGTAGATTTAATAGTTATTTGTTGTGGGGTACTTGAAAGTGACTATGCAATTGTAAATGAATGAAAATAAGCTAAGATGAACAAATTTCAACATGGATAGGGAAACAGTAAATTGGTAGACTGATTTTGGAAAAGGGGACATTAGAGTAGACTGAGACTGACCTGCACTCCAAATTTTAGGCATAAATGGGAGGACAAGGTTGATCTGATCGGTAGAGTCTTGGGACTAGGTTGATCTGATTAGCAGAGTCTAGAAAGTTTCAGATCCAATGAATGACAAACTATAGCTCTCCTTCTAATTAGCCTATACTATTTTCCATAAGTTCTCCACCTATCTTCGCACACACAAAAGAGAAAAAGTGTTGGGTAGAAATGGGTTTTCCTACGTCAAACCCTGGTTTTGGAATCAACCTTGAAATTGAATTTATTTGAACATGAAGAAGAAGTGCAATGATATATAATAGCAACTTGAATTAAGAATAAAATTATTATACCTTCATAAAACCTTCCTTGATATTGAAATGCACATGAAGATATGATGTTGTCTTGAATGTAGTTGAACTTAGGAGTAGAAGATCATGGGGGCTATCACAAATGCATAGATCTTCCAAACACTCCTAGTCTTCAATGCCTTGATTCTTGATCTCTTGCTCTTGAATTAAATTGAGTAGACTTTTACTAGATTTGTGATTGATTACCAAAAATGAGGAGGATACCTTCCTTATATACCTCTCTCAAATATTTTAGGGTACAAAACTCTGAGTAGTTTGACATAGGAAGAGATTTCCCACTCAACCACCCTAAGCATAATGTGATTTAAATTTGGAGACTGGGTTGATCTAATCGACCCAATATGGCCCTGAATTAGGACCTAGGGTCCAATTTGGGAAGGAGGTGCCATAAAGAGATGTTAAATCATGGGTGGATCAAGCATGTTAGGCACAAAAGTACAATAATGTTAAATGGGGCCTAATTGATCAAGAATTGCATAGGGATGCACAATACTATAGATCCTAATGTAGAAAGATTTGGAACCCATGAGAAAATATTCAATATTCAAATTAGGAAAAAGGTGGATGAAAATATTCAGAAGATGAAAGGAAATTTAGGGAAGAGATTTGGTGTATAATCTAAGACCTTTGTTGAGGTATCTAGAAATGTCGTTGATGCCCCATAATCACTACCTATACCAAGAAGAATTTGAAGGTCTATTGCTACTACTACCACTCTTCCTACACCTTGTACAACATCATAAACACCATATAGCAGAAAGAGGTCTACTAATGTTATCTAGAAGAAACCCGAGGTTCCTAAAAATTTGGTTTTTTCAGAGCTTAGGCCTTAAGGAAATTCAATGATAGGAGAATCACTGAAGTTTTTGATACATGTACCAATACACAATACTTTGTAGACAAATATGAAGAAGTTTAAGTATAATATTAATGATGTTACAACATTATACCATTTTTTTTTGAGGTGGCTAGATTCCACAAAAAGTATAAAAAGCTAAATTTACTCAATAGAGTCAGATATTTTCATTTGGCTAGTGCATATTATTTAGGAAATGATAAGAATGGTTGCATTAGAGTGCATATATAACAACTTCATTTGTAACTATACATGCTTCAGGAGTAGAGAGACCAAATTAAGAATTAATTTTGTATGCTAAGGGGAGTGATGGATCTAAAGTTGGGTATCTTGTCTATCATTTTGAGAGAAGTATATTAGGTAGAATAAGAAATGAAGGTTTTGGATAACAGTTATACAACTGAGGACTTATACTTGTAGTTTGAAGGTCAAAACTGGATTCTCACCTCAATAAAGAATACTTGGGATGCAACTCTAGTTGATCTCAAGATAAAATATAAAGGCATCCTACCTTATTAGAGTGCAACTAAGGCATGGTTGAGGTAGTTATTTTTTTTGTACAATTTTGTAGTATAATACAATATTATTTCCATGTTCATAGTTAAAGGATTGTATATATTTATGTTTTTGAGGAATCTCCATCTAAGGGGGAGTATTTTGAAATAAATACACATTGATATGGGAAATATATGTAGTACTATTTTGGATGATGTAGATATTATTCCATTTGTCCTTGATATCAAATGGGGATGAATATTAGATAGATTCTATATGAGAGAGATACTGGTGAAAGGGGGAGAGTATGTATAATTTTAGATTTGTAGACATATATTGTAGTGTTGCCATCAACAAAAAGGGGCAAATTATTGAAAATATATATTGTCATTGATGTCAACCTGATGTTTGACAATATGTGTTATTATTAATTTGGATGAATAGAGTATAAGTTGTGGTCATTGATAAATTAGATGATTCATATTTGAGAGTAGTTGTGCCATGTAAAATTGGCCAGAAACATAGAAGACAATCCAGAGCTAGATCAGGCAACACGATATCTATCTAGAGTTATGGTAGGTAATTGATACACTTGATTTATAATTTGGTTACATGATACAGTTATAGTTACTTTGGTAGATGTCTACATGGTGAAGTATTCATTGGATGATTTTTTAGTTATGATTCATAATTGGATGTTTGAAGAAATGTGTGTAGGTGGAAAATAGTCTATTTCTTTATGACTATGTAATGGTTAATTGCTTTTCATTTTACCATATTGCATTCTTTGGGTGTGTAGTTTTGGAGTTAAGCTAAAGAGAATATTAGGTGCCTATTTACCAATATTTAGGACTTAAACATTTGTATAGAGAAAGTTATGATTGTCTGTTCTCCAGATAGTAGTTTTCTTAATAAAATTCTCTATGTTTTACTGCATTATTTGGTTTGGCTATGTAGTTTTGGAATGTTGTTGAGGATGGTTTATTAGACAAGTGAAATGAGTTTTAGGGTTGTTGGTGCTTCAGTACATTATATTCATTATGTTGACAATAAAAAGTCTATCTGGTCTACACTATGATTGCCAATTTAGTGAATTACTTTCTTTGCATCGACATTTGATGATTAATTAATTTAGGAATTTATTGAGGAACACTTGATGATAGTCTACATATCTTGTATTATGGTCGACATGGTGTTTTGGTTTCTTTGTAGTAATAAGAATATAAACAATTGGAAATTTTGATAGTGGTGTTGATATCTAAGTTGACTAGGTATTGTTTCTATGCCTAAATGTCATGTGTTATTAAGCTAATTAGCAAGTAAGAATGAATCACCAATTCCTAACTAATTAACAAACAAACAAACATAATCAATGAAAATCAATACGAAATAAGGAATAAATTCAAATAAATCAAACTCCCCCATTTTGCATCTTTGCTTCCATTGTGATTCTCCGATTTGAGTGGCCGGTGACTCTCAGGTATTGCACCAATTTCCTGCATACAAATACTTTGAAGACTGTGATTCTGAAAAAGATAGATCGAATTGATCAAAATGATGTTGGATTTATAGATTTTCAACACAAAGGGGGTGAGAAATAGAACTCAAGTGTTGATTGATAGATAATTAAAATTGATTGATCAATGAACTAGTCATGATTGATTTGTTAACTCAATAGATTGATCTGTTAACATGATTGATTGGAGAGTGAATTGAATAGATTGGCTAGTAAACTCATTTGATTGATCAGTGAACTAAATAGACTAGGGAGATGACTGAATTGATGGATTAGTAGACCGAATTGATGGATTAGTCATAAAAAGTTGATTTTGAGTTAAAAATGATGATGGATGGGTTAACTGAGTTAACCGATTAGACAATTGATTTGATCAGTTAGTTTTGATTTAGCATGTGTTGTAGGAATTTGAAATTGAATTAGATTTTCATTTTCAATTTGAATTTGAATTTGGTCGTTCGAATGCTGAGATGCACATGAAATTTACTAAAATTCAGATTTGGGCAAATGTGAGTTTGAAAATACGAAATTAGATGAAATTATGTGAAATTTGAATTTGGGAAAATATGAAATGAAATTAGTTGGAATTAATTAGAATTATAATTTGGGGAATTGGAGGAATTTAATTAATTAATTTAAATAATTTAAATGAAATTATATAAACTTAGGAGATTGAATTAATTAAATAATAAAGATTATTTAACTAAGGAATAAATCATAATTAATTAAATAATTGATATTTAATTAATAATTGAGATAGGGTTAACTGATTAACATGATTTGAGAATAGAAATAGAATAATTAGAAGTGTTAAAGGGTGATGATTAGAAGAAATAGTTAGTTTAATCAAATAATTAAAGAATTACTTAATTAAATAGACGAATAATTAGTGTAGAATTAAAGAGACATTTTTAGGTGTCTGCATTTGCCCCTCTTTGAGACAATGTCAGAACGATGTTATTTGAAATAAAATGAAAAGAAAAATTGCCCCAGTATGCCCTGGTGATGCTAGGGTATAAATATGCCCCCTTAGAAAAAATGGTTGGAAAATTGTGGAACGAAGACTAGTTTTTCGAAAATGTGCTAGATAGTGATAATATGAAGTTTGAAATGGTTTTGATCTTGTTTGCTATGTATACAAATGCGCAGGGGTCCATGAGCGATATGTTGAGAAAAACCCTAATTTTGAGCTTATAAATTAAAGATTGGTGTTGATTTGAGGTTATTTGCACTATTTTGTTTTGCAAGAAGTCCTTAAAAATATTAGTGCTTTCGGCATCCATGGAGAAAAATGGTAGGTCACAGAGTGAGGCTACATTTATCTGAGTGAGTGTGGTCTTATCAAAGACCTCCCAACATTGGTGACATGGTGACTTGCATGATTTATTGCTCGTTTCTGTCTATTTTTTCAAAATTTTCAATCATTTGGTGATATGTACTTTTTCGTGAATTTTGCATTTGACTATCAACTATGCCACAATTGATGTTATTATTGCGTGATTGATTCAAATGTACCACATTTAATGTCTTACACCGCATTTTCTTCTCTTGATTAGCATTTGCAAGTTTTTTTCGCAATTGATAATTTTGTTTCATAGTTGCTATAAATAATTCACATTTGATAAAATCATTACACAATTGATAATCTTACTTCGTAGTTGCTATAAGTATGCCGCATTTGATAGTAAAGGGAATTTTTTTCTTATGCGTCTTGACAATTTGTTGATGTAACTAAGTCATTTGTATGTTTTCCAAATGCAGGTGCATTATCTAGTACTGCTTGCTAGACAGACGAGGCTAAATTGTTTTGATCGATGTAATGAGTTGGATCCAGAGGATACCACTTTGTTACAACATGTTAGATTGTATTATATAGCACATTTTCCCAAGGTTATGGTCAACAAGGCCATGATTACTACTTTGATTGAGCAGTGGCATTCAAAGACATGTTATTTTCATCTACTGACAAGTGAGGCATCCATCACACTTGAGGATGTGTGGCATATCTTACACATTCTGATATTTGGTACATGAGTTACTTTTGATTGTCATGATGGTGTTTCTTCTTTGTGTACATTGTTCAAGTGTGAGGAGCAGGATCTACATATTCATGGTCATTACGAGATTCATTGGGATGATTTTGATTATGATGATCTCACCGTTGTTCTTGCTTGCATTGTTGCTGGATTATTGATTCTTGATAGACGTACCCATGGTTTTCCTATTGGATAAGGACAAGTCATACATGATATGATTATTGATAGACATGTGTCTGCTTGGGGTCCTTGTCTTCTTGCCACTTTGTATCATCAGATCCATGGGATTGTTTACTTGTAGCAGAAATTAGCTGGATGTGGCATTACTTTTCTCTAGACATGGGCTTGGGAGCACATAGCTATCTTCCGTCTAGTATTATATATTGATTTAGAGCCAGATCAGCCATATGATTCTAGGTACAATGTTGGTGTGAGACATAGGGCATCGGGTAACATCTTGTATTGGCTTCATCAGATTGATATCTTATATTATTTCTCATGGAGACCTTATCTTACTTGCCCCAGTTGGATTGATGATGTTCAACATCTCCCTTTTTATCGACAACAAAGATATCTTATTGGTCAAGATGTGGATGGTCATAGGGTTATTGACATGCATCTTCTTGGCCGTGTACTTAGACAATTCAGGGAGGTACAGGGTATTCCGGATGTGACAACTTATTTTGATCGCACTACTCAAGAGGTTTGTAATTGGGGTGCTTGCATGCAGCCTCATGTTTCTATTGTTGAGTTTGATGCTCTTGCTCTTATTTTGTGGGGATGGCATGTTGGGGTAGTGGATCCATGGTCCACAACACAGGCATATACCTTTGACAAATCTGACAGTTTCAATTGGTGCTCAACAGATTAGACATGGCAGGAGTCTTAGGGGGAGAGGGAGAGGTGGGGGAGAGAAGGAGATAGAGATTGTTAGGATTCCCATAGATACTGAGAGGGGGGGGGTGAATCAGTATCTAACCAGTTAATAGATTTTCATGATTTAAAACATGTAGAGCATATTAATACTGTATACCGGTAAATAGAAAGTAATGTAATAAATAGAGATAAAAGCAACCACATGAAAACACACCATAACATAGTAGTTTAATGAGGAAATCTGGTGTGGGAAAAATCTCGGTGGGATTTGTGACCCACAATATTCACTTACTGTCCAATAAGAGAATATTACTGCTACAAGAGGGGCCTGCACATGCAGGAAGGCCAAGTGCTTAGAGCTCACTGCTCAATTACAAAATGGGAAGTCTCACTGACTTACAAAATGGATTATATAAATCCAGTGTCTTGTACTGCTTCAAAATAGCATCTACTATGCCAGATCTAGTACCGGTTTATAGCTCTACTTCATACATAAACTCTTAACCTATAATTCGCATAATAGGTCTACCTTATTTTGCCTAATTGCATTCCTCCATGCATACCTAATTATTCTACAATGATCTCTTATATAAATGAGTCATTTTACAATTTGCCAAGTCGGCTTACAATGATTTTACAATAATAAACAAAATAAATTACAATCAAAATTCATGTCAGCTTCTGTGGCGGTATGCTTCCTTTCATTGCCAATGCCGGTGGTCTGTGTGCTGGTGTAGAATCTAACTTTGCTAGTGCTGGTGGATTTCCTTGCTAGTGTCATAGGATTGTAAGGTTGCCAGCAATGAAAAAACCTTCAATTAGTTACAATGTCTCATTGGAGTGTGCATTTGCCAACAATCTCCCCCTTTGGCATTGATGGCAACACTCATGAGAAAAATTCAAAAGTGTATCCAAAAATTGAAGTCCAAATATTGTTACCAAAAATGTGTGCTCCCCTTGAGCAGATGATCCCTAAGTTATTGAATTTTTCTCATACCACTACTCCCCCTTTGGCATCAATGACAAAGGTTGTCAAAGTGTCAATAGAGTGTAGTTTCCTATTTCAACCTTGTAACCGGTTGGTTACAATCTGAAAAATATTTGCCAAAACTAGATTCAAGCTCTCAATGAACTTTTTATTGTCTTTTATTGTAGCCTCTATCCTCTGAACTATACCAATGAGGTGTTGCATTTGCTTTGCCGGTGTTTTCTGTCCTTGAACTAGGGCATTAGATATTTCTTTCCTTCAGGTGGCGAGGTAGTCCAGTTGTGGACTTAGTCTCCATTTAAGATCCTTGGCCTTACCTTTTCTCTTTCCAGCTTTAATAGTTCTTCCTCAAAACTTGTTATCTTCTGCTCAAAAAATGATAATGAATCAGATAAATTAATAAAATTGCTAGCTAGTTGATTTATTTCCTCCTATATCTTGCTGATCTTCTTGTCTATATCAACTGTCAAAAAGTTAGTCTTATAAGTATCTTTGTATAAAGTTTTGAATTCCTTTAATGTGCTACATAATTCTGGCAGAAGTGTGTCAAACTGCCTTGTACACTTCTTTATTTATTCCTCAAAGAATTTGTGTTTTTCCTTCTCTAATCTCTCCTTGAATGCTTCCTCTTTTATTTTTTCAACTGTCACAGTGTTGTCAGTAATATACTTAGACAAAGTGTCAAGTTGACACAAAGAATCTTTATTGTCTACATTACATTATGGAGCTATCACCTTTAGAATTGGAATTGTATCATCTATAGCCTTGTATGCTTGTGAGCTACAATCTGTTATTTTATTTAAGGAGTCCAAAAGAACTTCTGTTATATTAGTTGATTTGAATCCTGTAGTTGAAGTGCCAACACTTTGTATCCCATTGGTGGGAGCAATATCCTTGCTTATGGTGACCTCTGGTAGGTCAGTTTGTGTTTCCATTTCTTTAAGCAAAGGTTTGTCTTGCTCAGTTGATGCCGGTGGTACTGACTCTGTGTGAACTTGTTGTTGTGATGGAGCCTTTTGCTCTACTTGTTGTTCTGTGTTACCATCTGTCAGTTTACCTTCTATGTTATCTGTTACCGGTGGCTCACTAGCCATATATGTCTTACCAGTTGTGTCCTTATCTACCACAATGTTAAATTTTTGAGTATCAATGTCAACTATGTATAACACCTCAGAGTTTGGATTTGTGTCCTCTTGTGGTATCTCCATACTCTCATTAGCCGGTTGACTTTCAGTTGTAACTACCAGTGGAGTATTCAAAGGCAGTGGGGATAAGTTATCCTTTATTTTTATGCTTGGAGGTCCACCAACCTTGCCTTTACCCTTATCCTTATCTTTCTAATATAATTTGATAGGTTTAGGATTTTTATACTCTTCTTGGTTTTCTTTCTCTACAAGGAATATATCCCATCCATTTGTAGTTTCCTCTACAACCTCATTCACTCTACCAACCATTAGTGCTACATGCCAGTGTGCAGTTGAGAATACTGACCGGTTAGCTTTAGATATCAAATCATCTATTTCCTTTGGCGAGTTAACAGGATAAATAGCAAGTAGTTTCTCAATTTTTATTTTCTTGTCAAGCTCTACAACTGCTTGCCTTCTTGCTTCAAGTCTTTTGAATAGATCAGCCGGTAATTCATCTACAACTTGCATCAAAAATTTCTTATAGATATCCAAGTGTAGAATTACACTATTTTCAAGTTTCTCCTTGTCATCAACTGATAATGAATCATATAATTTGTTGATGTTTTTCAGCTGTCCATCCTCTGTTATTTCATCTAGTAGTTTTTCAATTGGAACAATATTTTGTTGAGTCCTTTTCTTTGGTGTTAACTTTTTCTTTTTAGGAGTTATCTTCTTAGTCAGGGGCCTAACTGCTTGTTGCTTTTGTCTGGTTCTTCTAGGAAAAGGTGTAGATACTGGTGAAGGTTGTCTTTTCCTCACAACTCTTTTAAATGCAGTTGGCATGTCACTTTCCGAAGAAATTGCTACCGATGAAAGGTGAGTTTCTGGCTGTTGTGCTTGTAACTCATCTTCAGTGATACCGGTTTGTTTAAGTACATCTTCTTTGATAGCCTTAGCATGCCTTGATCCTCTTCTCACTATTGCTTCTACCTTTTTTACTCTTTTCTTTGATTGAATTTGATTCTCAATGGTCTCGGCACTGCCAAATACCTCTTCCTTAGGTTTGTTGGGTGCTTCCAAAAGGGCTTTTGCATATGTTTCAATTATATGATCATCAGTTTCATAACCCATCTCAATAACGCAAATTGTTCTTGGGATAATTGCTTCCATCCAAATCTCATCCTTTTTAATAACAAAGCATATTTCATCCTTATACTTATCTACAATTGTTTGTGATAATCTGACTCTAGTGTTCATCCAGGCCTTCAATGCTTGAAAGTATTCATTAATATTCTTTTCTCTGTTTTCACCCATGTTGTTTAGTAAATCAGATAGTTGTTTGCCTATCGGTATGTCAAAACCAAGATTCTTGTTACCTATACCAGGCACCTGTTTTGTTATATGTAGCATTAAATAGACAAGTAGGTTACCAAATCTAAATGTCCCCTTTTTGTCCTTCTTGATCTTTCCAAGATTGTTAATTAGTTCATCCTTCAGCCATTCACACACATCAATTTTTGTATTATCATTGATCATATCATAAGCACTCTTTATGCATAAACTAGAAACTTAATTTAGCTTGTTTGTATGTGTTGTTTTGTAGCCTAGAGTCATGCTGATGAATCTGACATTGATGTCAGTTACATCATTCACTCTTAAAGACCTCTTGTCGAATGTTGCACCTGTGAGGTTAGTCACTAGGTCATTTGAGACATTCTTTGTCTTATTAGGTCTATTACCAGTGGAGGGTAACCTTGTCACAGCCTTTACTGCCTCTTTAGTTATTTTGTGAACTGAGTCTAACTAGAAAAATTCACCATGAACCTTGCTCAATACTATCCTTATCACTTCCTTAGGGAAATCCGGTATACTGAGGATTTCAGTGAATCCTAGGGTTTCGACTATTTTGTGTTCAGGTTTCACATTACCAGAATCATCACAAATTATAGTCTTATACATGTTCTTAATTTTCTCATCACCTAATTCTTCTATGTGGCAATGAATGTACATTCTAGGGTCTTCTGCAAAAACTACTCCTTTGGGGATTTGAGAAAATGCACCAACATTATCATCCTTCTTAGCTATTTTAGGAACTAACTAAAATATGGGCCTAGGGTGTTTGATTACTTTGACTATAGTAGGGTTTTCTATGAATTCAGGTACAAAAGAAGATGTCATGATTATAAATACCTTTCTTTGCCTTAGGAGTGATTGATTGCTGAATTGCTTTGCTTCTTTGCTCGAAATGCCTTAGCTCTGAAATTTCACGCTCTTCGAATGTTTGAATTCTCAGTGAAGTAGAATGGAACCAAAAAAACTTATTTATAATGTTAATTTTGCCAACCACCACATTTAATGCTTGCCAGTTAAGTAATGACTTAACTTTATCTATCGGTATAGAAGTAATTTTAACTTCTTACCATAACCGAGGGAATAATAGCATGTTTCATATTTGATTTGCCAAACCCTCAAGGGAATTTTCTTCAATTTGATGAAGAGTCTCTTGCCGGTGGAGTGTTACTTTCTTCTGCCGATGGAGGAGCATTCCTATCAACATTTAGTTCTGATTTCCTAATCTATTGTTTTGAGAATTCCTGCTTTACATCTTCAACCTTTTCTTTACCTTTCAAACTAGCACCATTGTTGTTTACCAGTGAGGACTTGCTTCTACAAAATTTTGCAATATGTCCAATCTTGTTATAGGCATAACAAGTCACATTATTTTTCTGAATGGCTTTCCCATAACCTATGTCTGTTTGTGTTCTACATTGATTAGATAAGTGTCCAAATCTTCCACAAACATAACATCTCACATTCATTCTACAATTTTCAGAATTATGACCAACTTTGTTGCATTTTGAACATTGACCAGTGGGTGTATTGGTATTCTGATAATTTCTAGATCTACATTGATTTGCTCTATGACCATACTTGTTACAGTTAAAGCATTTGCCATTAAATTTATAAGCAGTAGGTTGTCTTACCAGTTTGCCATGATCCTGTGTGTTTGCAGTACTGGAGCTTTCACCAGTTTCAAAGCCAAGTCCACAAGTGTCACCATTAGGTTTCTGATTCTTCAACAAGTCACCAAGTTCTTCTGAGCTTTTCTTGAATTTTTCTTTGTGCTGATTTGCAGTATCTAGTTCTCTTTCTAAGATACCTTTTTGTCTCATGAGTTCATTTGAGTCATTTTGTGCATGCGTTAGATCTGTCTTCAACATATCATTTTCATAACTAAGTCTCGTGTTTTCATTTGTAGCATCATTCAGTCTTCTAGTCAAGTCTTCTTCATTCTTCTTTCTATCTTCAATTTCTTTACAAAATCTCATAGTCATATCCTACATCTCATTATTTGTTGTCATGTTTTTTTATTTCAGCTTATTCATCAGATCACTAAGAGTTTCCTTTTCATCATTCTCATTTTGCATCTTTTCACAAAGTTCTCTTCTCTTGTTTCTTGAAATGGTGAGATTTTCTTAAAGTGCTTGAATAATATCCTGTGTAGCTTTTAGATCATCTTCAAGTTTGATATTTTTTAATTTTTCTACATCATAGTCTGAGAGAGTTGCTTCTAATTACTTCATTAAGCTTTCCATCTCTACCGGTGTCAAGATCTTCCTCAAGCTGTTAGGCTTCTGAAAATAGAGGACCAAGCTTTGATACCAATTGCTAGGATTCCCACAGATACCGAGAGGGGGGCTGAATCAGTATCTAACTGGTTAATAGATTTTCTTGATTTAAAACATGTAGAGCATATTAATATTGTATACCGGTAAACAGAAAGTAATGTAATAAATAGAGATAAAAGCAACCACATGAAAAACAAACCATAACACAGTAGTTTAACGAAGAAACCCGGTGTGGGAAAAACCTCGGTGGGATCTGTGACCCACAATATTTGCTTACTGGCCAATAAGAGAATATTACTACTACAAGAGGGGCCTACACATGTAGGAAGGCCAAGTGCCTAGAGCTCACTGCTCAATTACAAAATGGGAAGTCTCACTGACTTACAAAATGGATTATATAAATCCAATGTCTTGTACTGCTTCAAAATAGCTAATACCATGCCAGATCTAGTACCAGTTTATAGCTCTTCTTCATACATAAACCCTTAACCTATAATTCACATAATAGGTCTGCCTTATTTCACCTAATTACATTCCTCCATGCATACCTAATTGTTCTACAATGATCTCTTATATATATGAGTCATTTTACAATTTGCCAAGTCGGCTTACAATGATTTTACAATAAGAAACAAAATAAATTACAATCAAAATTCCTGTCAACTTCTGTGTTGGTATGCTTCCTTTCACTATTGGTGCCGGTGGTTTGTGTGCCGGTATAGAATCTGACTTTGTTGGTGCTAGTGGATTGCCTTGCCAGTGTCATAGGATTGTAAGGTTGCCATCAATGAAAAAATATTCAATCACTTACAATGTCTCATTGGAGTGTGCATTTGCCAATAGAGATGGAGGAGGTAGAGGTAGAGGGGGTATAGATCTAATAACAATGGTTGTAGAGCAGGTGGATAGTGGAGAGGAGGATGTGGATATTAGTGGAGAGACTACATCTGTGAGCAATTATGATGAGCATGATGAGTAAGGATCGGGCTCATTGAGCAGTGATGGGGATGAGGGTGGGGATGATGGACATGGTGTGGATATGCCCCAGGATGTGGAGTCTAAAGGTGCAGAGAGAGGAGATGAGGAGGGATTGAGAGATCGAGTTAGGTGTTTAGAGGACTCAATCGCTACTTTATGGCAGCAACAGATGGAGGATAGAGATCAGTATAGGTAGACAATTGAGGAGTTGACTCCAAAGAGGAATCGTTCACATAGGGAAAGGGTTGAGGCAGTTATGAGAGCTCAGATTACCATGGATGCATACAATGAGTTATTTGAGCCAGTGACAGAGGAACGTAGCAAGGTAGATAGATATTTTGCTGCTACACAGGAGGATATTTGTTATCGGCAGGCTTATGAGAGAGTTATTCCTGAGGGTCTGAGGGAGCCTAGTTTTAGTGCTTTCATGGGGAGAAGATCAAGTTTGTCTACCTCTCGATAGAATAGTAGTGGAGGAGTGATTGGTCCACCTAGGGCATCATCGGGACAGACTAGAGTTAGGCGAAATGCACCTACTAATAGAGGCAGCATAGGTTGAGAGATTGGATATTGATGTTGATGTTGTAGATATGATGTATTTTGACACATTTCTATATGATATATGATATGCATTCTTGATGAGCTATTTGATGATGAAGTTCATGGTATAATGTTTCTTTATTGTGTTTTATGTTATTGTGATGAGGAATGCAATGTGAATATGGTATCATGCAATGATGTGATGTACCTTTATGTTGCCATGTATAATGGTTGATGAAATTCTTATTATAATGCAATGGACTAATATTATGAAATGATATATATGAAAATTTAATGCGATGATGTTTATTTTTGTGTGTCAAAATAGATGTTGAAAACTATGAATTTCAAAGAATTGTTAGTTGTTAGACATAGAATAGATTTGAAATGATCAATCAATTGAATCAAGCTTTGTTTATTTCAGATTTAGATATGATATAGATGATTTGATAGAATTTTGATGAGAAAGTCTTCATTTATTTATTCATAGTGCAATACATTATCATCATTGAGCCTTATTATGTAACAATGGAGCTTATTACACTATGGTATGAGGAACCAAGATGTATAGATATCTCATTGCAAAGAAACAAACATGTAGTAGACAAGGAATGAACCCTCCATTCCAGGAATTACACTAGGGCTTGAGGTATGTGTGGCATTCATAGGCTGAATGCTCCTATCACAGACACCCACTAGAGCAATTTCCCCATAACTTCATTGGTTCAAACCACAAACAACAAGCAAAGAAAAGGATCATGCCCATCATGGATCCTCTAGTCACTTTTTGGACATCCTTGAGTAGCTAAAAGAAACCATCTTCACCAATTTGATAAAAAGAGTCTATATGTTTTATGTGATTTTGATAATGTATGGTTTCAGAAGTTTTGGACCTCGTTTAAGACTGACCTGTCTAGTTTTGAGTGTACTAATTTTGTTTAAGACAAGATGTTGATCATGTTGATAGTTTGAAAGTGATTCAATAGATTAGATAGTTGATCAGCTTGATTGCAGGCGTTTTGACAAGATAGTTGTATCCTTTGTTTAACTTCATGTGAAGTGTTTTTTGGATATCTACTAGGGTGTTTGATTCTTGTGAGACAATTTATTGCAAGTTTTTTTATGGTTTGGATTTTTAGTTTGTTTTTTATTTGTTGAGGACTTTTTATGAATGTTTTTGTTTGATTTTGAATTTTTCGGTGTTTTTGTTTGATGTTTTTCAGGACTTTTATCTAAATGTTTTTTGTTTTTTTTTTAGGTCTTTATCTAATTTTTCGATTTTTTTTAGATCTTTATATGATTTTTAGAATTTTTTCAGGTCTTTATTTGATTTTTTAGAATTTTTTCAGGTATTTATCTGATTTTTTAGAATTTTTTCAGGTCTTTATTTGATTTTTAGAATTTTTTCAGTTATGCCCCCAAGTGCAGACCTATGATGATGATATGCAACATGTATGTGGAAATAATGAATTTTTGATATGAGTTATGCTAATGCAGGATGCATGACAAGAATGCAGTTCCTATTCAAACTAGGATGAGTGTGTGTGTCTTTCATTTTGACATGCACTAATTGGATTAAAGGTGCGAAATGTTTTAGAGATAGGAGTTCAATCCATTCTCAAAAAGACTTAGACCATCCAACCTAGCACACTATGTAACCAAGATTTATGAATGGAGACACAGAAAACTTCTCCATCAATTCTTGAAACGTTGATCTTCTTTTGGCCATGTGTGTGCAATTGAGTTTATTTTGACTCGTATAACCATCAAAAACCCTTAGAATCCTATGTGGCTAGCTACATGAGTTATCCTTACTTCAAAATTATCCTAGATAGAGCCTCGCTGCCAGCAAGGTTTTAGGGCTTTGACGAGGTTATGCAATATAATCTCTCAAACATTGCTCCATTTCTAGTAGGTGTCCATAGCCTTGATAGAGTTACTTGCATGTTCCTGTAGTCAAGCTTTTATTGCACATGATATTTTATCTATATATAGTTGTTTATGTTGCATTGAGATGGATATTGGCACTTTTTTCTTTTATTTTCTTGCCTTGACTTGTAAGTAATGAAACCTACTTAGGTATGACAATTACAATGACGCTGAAGTAGAATATTGAATTTTTCACTAGCCACATGACCAACTAGGTATCTATAATGACTTAGAGCTTTTGATTAATGTGTGAGTTATAGCAATGGATAGATTTTGGGTAACAAGTCTTGATAATGAAATCTCTACCCAACCAAGGATAAGGCTGAATCACAATGTGACATTGAAGATGAATGACTAAATTCTTCCTAAAGACTTCATGAACAAGTATCTAGGAAATGAGACAACCTTCGTTCCTTTTAGTGTAGACACATGAATAACCTAGACAATCATCATGTTTTATTAATGCAACTATATGAGAAAGGAATAATGATATGTATCTATATGTTGTGCAAAGATTGATCTAATCTAGGGATATCTGCATAAGACCATGCAAAATTGATTGGTCTTTGCTTAAATTTTTTGATAAATTTGTCTTTTTCTACTAGATCTAGGGATTCTGCTAGGTGAATGTTACAAACCTTCTCCGCATCACTGATGTTGATTTCCTCATTTTCTTCTACCAATAATGTTGACTATTCTTTATCAATAGGTAGAGCATCCATTATGTGTTCTTCTTTATTATCATTGTCATGATTAGGAGAGGAGCTTGCTTCTCCAAAATAAGCAGTTCTATCCAGATCTACTACATAGCCATCTTTGTGATCATTATAAGCGAATCCATCCCTTGCACCCAAGAATTCAGCTATGGCTTCATCATTTTGAAACCAATATAATTGCGTCTTTCCTTCTTTCCCCCATTCAATTAAACATGGATGCATAAGGGGTAAGTATTTGTCTCTTGTTGTCTTAGAAGATCCTGATATCATGCATACTTGGTTATGATCTGATGTGTGTTCATCATAAATTAGTGGTGGGTTGTCTTCATTATCAGATGGAAATTCATAGTCATGAGAATCTGTGACACTTTCTAGGTATGTTTCACTTTCTGATTCTATGTCACTCATCTGCTCTTGTTCTTGTAACTGAATTTGTTGTAAATCAGTGGATCTTCTTTGTATTGTGGATACCCTTCTTAAGCCTAGTATCAGTATTTGCAGTCTTTCTTCATTGGAATCAAATAGACAAGTTGAAGTTGTTTCCCTTGGCAAAAGTATTGATAGTATCCAAGGATTTGCCTCGTCCGTTGATGTTAAGCCTATATATGTTACCATGTTTGCTTGTGTAGATGTTTCAGGCACTATACTACTAGATGTCTCTATGATAGCTTCTTGTAGAAGTTTCCTCATGTCTTCACCATCATATTCAATGATAGGAGATGTCGGTGCTCTCTTTCTTTTTTGAGGTGAAGAGAAATACATCTTTGTTGATGACTGATTCTGAGGTATGTATTCTTAAGGTAACTTAGGCTTGTTCAGTATATCCAATGTACCTTGTTTGGCTTCTATTATTTGTGGTACATGTTTATATCCCAAGCCTTGATTCTTTGGGTTTTCATGTGGTAAAACAGGTTCTAATATTCCTTTCTTTTGTAGTCCTAATCCTATGGTGCCATCATACCCATGTTTTTGTAACATCTTGAAAACGTTGCCATATTGATGTAGAGGTATCCTGGGTACTATCATGTCATCTTCTTCTTTGTATATCTAGTGATTGATATCTTCATTTAGAGATTCTTCTTGTAGGTCTCTCCATATAATGAAAGAGACAATCTAAATACTTTACTATCTCTTTTTCTTTATCTTTCTTCATTGTTGTGTTCTGAGGCTTACCAAAAGACCTGGGAGAAAAATATGATTGTTTGTTGTCTAAGGTACTCGAAATGGAATATTCTCCACAACCAACTTCCTTAATCTGCAAAGAAGTTGTGGTTGATCTATTGTTCTCTATTTCTTTAATTGATAATGATTCCATTTGTAAGTGAAGAGGGGATTCTTGATTTTTTGGTACTTGATTTTCTGTGCTTTCCCTTAAATAATTATAGTGTTGAAAAGGATTTGGGTCACCATGGATAGTGATTTCTATGCCATTGTATGGGAACTTTACACATTGGTGAAAAGTTGATTGTACTGCTTGCATTGTATGTATCCATGGGTGACCTAACAATATATTTTCCCCCAATTCTCTGTCTAGGACTTGAAAGGTGATGTTTGTTGTAGTTGGTCCCATGTGTACTAGTAAAGTCACCACACCCTTAGAGGGGCATTCCTCATCATCATAGGCTTTGATATTGATTCTCTTGGTAGAATCAATATAATATTCAGAATATCCTAAAGCTTTGATCAAATGTAGTGTGCATATGTTAAGGCTAGATCCACCATCTATAAGTACTTTTTGAATCTTTTTTCAATCAACCAAAGCTTCCAAGTGCAAGGGATCATTATGCATGGGTTAGAAATGCAAGTACATCCTGTTCAGTGAATGCGATCTTTGAAGCTGCCAAGTTTCCAACCATGGATTGGAATGTGTTCTCATCAATATCTCTAGCAAAAATTGAATCTTGTAAGGCTTTATCCAGGACTGCCTTCTGAGCTGGCGATATGCGCAATAACTCAATTAGTGAAATTTGGGTTGGAGTTCATTTCGAATGATCCACCATATTGTAGTTGCTAGTTATTGAAGGGGGGTTTGAATGCACCCCTTTTAATGTGACCTTTGATTTTCTGGTGATGACAGTACAATCTCTTCTTTTAAGATTCACTATGATTGTAGCTACCATTTCATCTCTTGCACTTAGTGTGTTAATGGCATAGTCAAATGCAACATTGGTATAATTGGTAGTATTGTTTTGTGCATTAGAACTAGAAGCCTTTACTTTGTCATGTTTGATGAAAGGATCTTTAAAAATGGTATGATCTGTGTTTGGTGCCTTATTGGTATCCATAGTAATGTCACCTTGATCAATGATATCTTGGATGAGGTTCTTCAATTTGTAGCAACTTGCTGTCTTGTAACCCTTATTATGGTGATACTCATAAAAATCATTGTCATTCCACCAAGGGGCTTAAATGGACCTAGTTCATATGGCCTAGCTTCTGGTAAGGTTATGGCATTGCTCTGCATCAACTTTTTCAGTGCTAATTCAATAGGTTCTTTGAGGGGTGTAAAGTTTCTTCTGGGTGTGCCTATCCTTGGTGACCTTGGATTGTTTGACTATAGTGCATTGGGGTTGTTTGTTTGAGATTGGTTCTTATTGGCAAAATCAGTTGGTCCTTATAGAGACACTGCTGGTTGAGATCTGTTTACAACACATGCATCAACAACTCCATCATTTGTGACATTTTTGTTTCTAGACCAAAATTTTGGCCTTTCATTGTTTGTGCTAGTGGTCAGTCCACTATCCTTGTGGTGTTTCAATATCCCTTGTTCTAATAGGCCTCTCTCACATTTGATTCCTTTTTCTGTTATGTCTTTAAAATTGTTTAGGGATTGCATTTGTAATGGGTATTTAATTAGAGGAACAAGATTTTCATTGAAGATGTCTACTTGCTCTACTTCAGGGATGTGACTAAGACATCTACGATATAGGCCTCTCCATATTTGTAAGAATGTGGTGAAAGTTTCACCTTATTTTTGCTTTGTTTCACATAAATCCATTAAGGTAATTGGATTATCTATGTTGAAGGAAAAGTTGGATATAAATAACTCAGCCAATTCTCCCCATGAAGTAATTTTGGGTGGAAGGTGTGAAAACCATTCCAATGTTGTCCCTCCAAGACTCTTGGAAAATAGCCTCATTAAGTATGTATCATTGTGAGCTACTTCAATACATGTCATGAATAATTCTCTGATATGATCTCGAGGATTCCCCTTCCCTCTATACTTGTCAAACTGGAGCTTCAAAATGTGGGGGAAATGGTGGCATGTATAATTTTCTATCAAAAGGATATGAACGGAGGTCCTCCATTGTGTAGGTCTTTTTATCATTAACTATTTGCATATTGGCCATTTGGTTTTGAAGGTTCTCCATTTGTTGGGTCAGAATCTCTATTTGGGTCAATGATGTATTGACTTGATAAGTGTTTCCCACAAAAGGGATAGTATTTGAGTTCCAGTAGGTGGTGTGAAGTATATAAATTGCGGACTGACATTTGGCTAAGCCAAGCTAGTTGTCCCTTGATTCACACTCTGAATATTGTAGGTGGAACCAATTGAAACTAGGAGTTGAGTTATATTTGGCAAGGCAACATTGTGAGCCATTGGAGTGTGCAACGTCATGTTGGGCATTGTTAGTGGTGTAAGATTGGTACTTGTTGATGCCACTATTGATTGTGCTAAGGTTGTAGCCATATTGGCATTTTGAGATATACCTTGCATTGATGTAGCAACTGCTACTTGTGTCTATGTTGCAACATGCATTTGATGTATATTTTGATTTAATGTCACACCTTGCGTCAATATCATTGAAATGTCTACCCCTAGAGCTAACTTGGCCCCATTATGGACTAAGGGAGCAAGATATATGTCTCTATTATTATTAATGAGAGCATTGATAATCATTAGTGTCGCGGGATCTTGTTGGGCTGCTTCCAACTCTTATTTTATCAAATTATGTTGTATTTCATCAATGGAAGGCATCTTGTTTATGTTTGTTGATAGTGTTGCAGGTGTGTAAACCTATGTTTGTTGTTGTGTGGATAGATCCATATTCCATGTTGGGTTAACTAAGGGATCATTGTTAGGATCCATTTGGTGTTTTGCCTTTTGAGAACGCGTTAATGGCATGAATATTATTTCAAAGTGATCTTGACTCTAAAATGTGTATGCAAGACTTGATTAAATGAAACTAAATATGTTTCTATGACTTCCTAATGCAATCTATGAATGATGACTTGCTATCGAGGATTCCAAAATTCAAACACAAGATTTTCAGCATATTGTCAAAAAGCTTCAAATTTTGCCTCTTCTTTGATTCAATTTTTTAGGTCTATGTCTATTTGTACTAATTTTTGAACTTCTTCATCTATGATAGCTTGGATTATGTCATTTTGGTCTTGATCAATTATTAATTCCTCAACAAGTATATCTAAACCATCAATTATTTCTAATTGAACATTGTTTGGCCCAAGATTGGGTTGTTCAAATGGGAAGTTATCATTTCCTTTTAGACCCATACATTGAAGACTACTATGCAGACAATGCAGACCCTATAAATGATTGACACCTTTCTCTTTTAACACGGTTTGAGAAATGTTGCTATGGTCTTTTCTACCAATTGTCTAATGGCTTCTTTCTGAGTTGCTCTTTGTATCTTTTTCCTTAGTTTCTCATCAAGACAAACAAACTTCCGAATTTCATAATCTATTATGGTCATAACTATATCATATTGGGCACAATTGACTCTTACTTCCCAAGAGAGATTATCTAAACCATAAATTATTTGTAATTGGTCATTGTTCGGCCCAAGATTGGGTTGTTCGAATGGGAATTCTCCATCTCCTCTAATACCCATGGACTTAGGTATGATTCCTACACTCTAATGCAACACTAAATCTTCAATGAGTGAAAGACAATTTGGTGAAATGACTTGTGTGAGGACTTTGTGTGATGATTCTAATGGTACTTCTGTATGAATTGAATTCCTATGATCTATGATCACTTGTACATCATCTTTGAATTTGTGCAAAAGGTTTGGATCTGACGTTGGTGTTAATGTTGACACTTAACTTTGTTGCGGTTTTGTTTGATCTTGTTGAACACTGAAACTTTGACTTTGTTGAGGTTGTGATTTATTTCTTGTAATATTTTGAATTTGTTAAGTGTAGCAAACGACACATTATTCACATTAAAAGAGTAAAACCATGAAAATAACATTTGTTAAAGGATTTTTTTCAAATTTCATGAACGTTGGGATCTTTCTCAAGATCTCATTTTGTTCTCGATATATTGGGGCCATTCAATATCACATCAGACAGACTCTCCTAAGTTCAAAAGGTCACAAGTATTACTGGAACCCACATCTTGATACTCTGTTAGCTCAAACAGCCCTATCACACCCTAAGGTGCACCCATTTTTTTGCCTTTTTCCAGAAATTAGACCAAAGAAGATTGCTCCTCAATTGGTTCGTTATCCTGGGATATATATGGTGAGTGCCTTGGGGGTGCATTCTTCCTCACCCTTGCACTGTGATAAAACAAGTGTCTGGTTACTAACTCAATTTGGCTTCTAATTTCTATGGTGTCTAGATATGGTTCCGTTTGAGTGGTCACAATCAGCAACGTTTTACACTCTATTGAGGGAGGTCTCCCAGTCTGTAGAGGTTACGCTTTACAGATTTTAATGTATTGTATAGGCACTCAGGGAGGCATAATGTCATTGTGATAGCATGTAACACTCATCACATATGATTTTCATCACATACACATTTATTTATAGTGGCTTGGATTACTTGGCTTTAGCCGTTGCCACTTAGGTCATGCCCCTCTCACTAGCCTTAATAGTGCCCTAAGGGCAACTCGAGAGGGCAGGCCTTCTAAAGGATTTAATTGCAAGAAATAAATAAAAGCATGAAAGAAGAGAGTTTGGTTTTTTGATCACCCATTGAAGGGGAGAGCATAATACCTATCCCTCTAAATACATGAAAAACAAGGGTTCTTTATAACTTTTCATTGCAATGATTTTCTATTCTATTTGGAGATGTTGCTTCAAAAAGCATGGGGTTCAATTTTAACCTTCATCACACTTGTGAAATACAAGACAAGTTTTTTTTGGTTCATTTTACTTGCACCAAATTGAAGTTTTTCTAAGCTACCCCTGCAAAAAATGATGTTAGTAAGCACACAGTGGGCTATCCAACCTAATTTTCCAATTACAGGGTTTTGTCTTTTCATAGATAGAAATATATTCTGATAAAAACTAGAACTGAAACAGAACATAGAAATAAAAAACTTAATCTAACAATTGTGAATTACCTACACAACAAATACAAATTGATATCAAATTAATTATGAATTGATGTATCATCAATTGCGAATTACTGTTTAAGAAATTACAATGTGATGACTGCCCAATTGCGAATTGATATGATCAATTGCTCACAGTAATTTTTTTATTTTTTAATTTTAAAAAATAGAAGAAAAAGACAGAAGATAGAAGGGTTATTTTGTAATAATATTGTACTACACCACATGAGCCATCACATCAATCTCATCGAAAAATTTGTACTTGGTTAAGAAATGGTGGATGTTTCTATGATATTGAGCAACCTCCTCTTTTTCTTCAATTTCATGGAGCTCCCTTTCTACCTTTAAGAGTCATTGATATGTCCTTTGTTGTCTCCTATGTTGTTTTTCCTTCCTTGCACCTGAAATTATGAAAGTCACCTTTCCTGCCATTGGATTAAATACATCTTATATGCAAAAATTGAATTTTCCATAATTTGATGAAATTTTTGGGTTAGGTGCATAAGATTAGATAATGAAGAAATGATAGAATATTTTTTGAATTTGCAACCCCTAAGGAAATTGTGATATGTTTTTGCAATTACGGTGTAACTAATGAGCAATTGTGGTGCAAATACTGAGAAATTGTGGTGCAATATAAGCAATTGTGAATTTCTGCTTAGGCAATTGCGAAATTAGGATCCTGTTTCTAATATGGATCTGCAAAATCATTCAAAACAAAAAAATTAAGGTTAGCATTCTTCACATCGGGTTCACCATTGTTTCTATGCCTGAATGTCATGTGTTACTAAGCTAATTAGCAAGTAAGAATGAATCACCAATTCCTAACTAATTAACAAACAAACAAACATACTCAATGAAAATCAATACGAAATAAGGAATAAATTCAAATAAATGAAACTCCCTCATTTTGTATCTTTGCTTCCATTGTGCTTCTCCAATTTGAGTGGTTGGTGACTCTCAGGTATTACACCAATTTCCTACATACAAATACTTTGAAGACTATGATTCTGAAAAAGCTAGATTGAATTGATGAAAATGATGCTGAATTTATAAATTTTCAAGACAAAGGGGGTGAGAAATAGAACTCAAGTGTTGATTGATAGATAGCTAAAATTGATTGATCAGTGAACTGGTCATGATTGATTTGTTAACTCAATAGATTGATCTGTTAACATGATTGATTGGAGAGTGAACTGAATAAATTGGCTAGTAAACTCATTTGATTGATCAGTGAACTGAATAGACTAGGGAGATGACTGAATTGATGGATTAGTAGACTGAATAGATGGATTAGTCATAAAAAGCTGATTTTGAGTTAAAAGGATGATTGATGAGTTAACCAAGTTAACCGATTAGAAGTTCTGATTTAGCATGTGTTGTAGGAATTTGAAACTGAATAATATTTTCATTTTCAATTTGAATTTGAATTTGGTCATTCAAATGCTGAAATGCACATGAAATTAACTAAAATTTTGATTTGGGGAAATGTGAGTTTGAAAATATGAAATCATGTGAAATTCGAATTTGGGGAAATATGAAATGAAATTAGTTGGAATTAATTGGAATTATAATTTGGGGAATTGGAGGAATTTAATTAATTAATTAAAATTATTTAAATGAAATTATTTAAACCTAGGAGATTGAATTAATTAAATAATAAAGATTATTTAACTAAGGAATAAATCATAATTAATTAAATAATCGATATTTAGTTAATAATTGAGATAGGGTTAACTGATTAACATGATTTGAGAATAGAAATAGAATAATTAGAAGTGTTAAAGGGCAATGATTAGAAGAAATAGCTACTTTAATCAAATAATTCAAGAATTACTTAATTAAATAGATGAATAATTAGTGTAGAATCAACAAGACATTTTTAGGTGTCTATAGGTATGTTACTTCAATTGTGGTTTATCCTAACCTCTTTCATTTTCTTTAGAGGATGTGGTATAAAAATTTGGAGTTCAGATGAAGTCTTTCTTGATCCACAATATATTTGTGATGATGACAAATGCATTTAAGTCTGACCTATGTTGTGTTGCATTTTTCATTTATTAGGTCCTATTTGAGATGACCTAATTAATGTTTTGGGAAGTTGATATGAATAAATAACTTGTGGAGATGTGAGAGTTGATGTGAATTTTTGTGATATACAAAATCAATTAGTGATATATCAGATGATTATTAAGTGTGTGAAATTCGTGTGATAGGATATTTGGGATACAATGAGGACCACACTATCAACATTTGTTAGGTGCTTCTTACACAATAGTTCATATAATATTTTTAACTCTAATTTCATTGTATCTTTCCTTGAATAAATGATCTTCAATTTGCAAGTTCATTTGTATCTTACCCTAGGGTAGTATGTCTTAGCCTACAAGTCTATTAAGGGAGTAGTGATCTTGCTTTTTCAATGAACCTAAATATAACATTTTAATACCTATTTCATATATTGTAAGTTGATTATCATTTTGGTTTCTCCCTCCTTGGTTTTTCCATGTAAAATCGTTTTATTCTTCTATGGGGCATGTTTTATTTCTATTCTTTACTTTTGTAGATCTAATTTAATGTTTAAAAGGCTAATGAATGGTTAAATTTTAGTTCATGCCAATTCACTCAGCCCCCTGTTATCATCCAAATGTGTTCAAAATTTGTATTAGAGAAATATTCCTAAGGTAACAATCCAAAAACCGAGGTAGATCCTATATTTGAACATAGAGGTTTCTAGTGTGATGTTAAATAGTGAGATTCTTCTAGACACGAACTTAGAAGCAATAGAACCTATAGGGTGGATATTGATCCTATTAAGTGTCAAGTTGATCTTGACGGAGAACTTTGGTCTAATCTTGATGATTTGGATGTTGCAAGAGAAGAATGTGAGGACTACAAAACCAAATTCAATAAAGAAAAAAAAGATAATTGCTAGACTAAAAAATCAAGTTGTAGAAAACAAGGAACAGAGAGACAAACTCAAAATGGAAAAACATGAGATAGTCAAACTTAAAAATGAGAATGGAGGAAACATAAAATATGATGATAAACTCAATATGATAGAAAATGATATAGTAAATATGAATATTCAAATTGAATAAAGAAAGAAGTTTGTTGACTATTTGGAAACTAAGCTTCATGGAAAAACTACTAAATGTATTAAACTTGAGGAAGAGATTATTGCTTTGAGAAAGGAATTATAGGATGCAAAAGATCAAATTGAGGAAGGACCGATAATCAAAGGTGGTAGTGATTTTCTTGATGAGATGCTAAATTTGTAGAAATCATGGAAGAATAAGTGTGGTCTTAGTTTTGAAAAAGGAGAGAGATCTAAGACTAAATAAATAAATGAGAAAGGAAAAGAAAAGGTTCAAGATGATTCCAAGAAAATAGAAGGAGATGGGAAAACTTTCACTTAATTTTATAACAAGAGGAAGAACTATAAAATGTCAATTCCAAATCGAACTCAACTACTTAAACCAGGTATTCTTAGTATTTTATACTGGCAATGTGTGTTATCATTAATATCAATCTAATATATCATAATATATGTTGTCCTTGGTTATGTCTTCATTAATAAGTAGTTGGATAGAGAACTGCTATAGTTGTTGAGGAACCGATGAAGTTGATCATATGAATATGGTATGATAGGATTGACAAAAATATGAAACATCATGATGTAGTCACATAAATCTATCCAATTAATTAAATGAATGTTTACTATTTATTTGATTATTTAACCATCAATAATCAGTTAATTAAATTAATATTTAATTAATTAATCCTCCAACCCTTCTCCTATTAATTAAATAAATTATTCAATTTATTTAAATTAATTAATTTAGCCACACTCAAAATCAATTAAATGAATAAATCATATTTATTTAATTCAACCCCCCTTTCCTCTTTTTAAATAAATAATTAAAACATTTATTTAAATCCCTAAACTACCCCCCACTTGCATTCTGCTACAAATGCAAGTTGCAACAATTAAAATAAATTAATTTTATTTTAAATAAAATCCCATTTTCCCTCACGAACCAAACCCACTTGCAATCTTAAATCCCCTTCTAGACTCTTCTAACCACTTTCTAAATTCTTTTAACTACTCCTAATTAGCCTAATCCATCTCCTAAATATTTTCACATTCCTAAGAAACTTGGAGTCACTTCTCAAAGCCTCCAAAGTATTAGAAAAGCATTTAATGCTTTATGTGTTCAACAAGTTAACCCCTAAAAGTCTTCCAAACCACTAATGGCTCTTACATGACCATTAATGGCTCTTACATAACCATTTATGGTTAATTCCACTTGCCCACATGGTTAGAGACTTTACCTCTAACTCAACCTCCATTTAATTCATGTGTCTCCTCAAGCATTCATTGCTTTGACCATGGTTATCCCCCCAACCCTTGCATAAGAGTTTATCCATTGGATAAAGGCATTATTTATTGGCTAATGTTTTTATTCATTCAACTCAACACTAACCTTACCTCCCAAGTTAACCTTCAAGTCAGGTCAAGCATTTAATGCTTCTTCCCTCTCCTCTCAAGCCATCTCATGTTGACATTTGTCATCCTGGGATTGGGTTGAAATCCCTCACATGGATCATAAACCCATCAATCCTGACCCTTATTGAGATTACTCAATCTCAACCATCCATTTCTCTACTTTTCCTATAAATAGAGCCCATTACTTCATAATCTAGATAGATAAATCTTGTATGCATCTAAGTGTTACTACTTATCATGTTGCCATTAGTTTTGTGTTCAAAGTTATTCTATATACTCTAGTCAGTTATCTCTACCGAGATATTTAGTCGGTATGAACAGTCCAGTGGTTATAGAAGAAAGTAGTCTCAGAGTGCAGTATACATTGAGCTGTCTACCGAGTAGCAAAGATGATACACTGAGTTGTTATACACCGAGTGAAACGTGTTACTAGATTCATTGAGCCTGGACATACATATGAAAACATGTTACAAGATCGAGGTACATAGAACCGTTATCACATTGGAAATTGTACTTAAAGATTGTGTATGATTTTGAGGTCATCTAACCAATGAAATATTTTGTATGGTTATTCATTCGATAAAACATGTTTGTAAGATCAAAGCAATGAATGGATCACTGACATAAGAGATCTATTTATACAACATGGATTAAGATTAGAAACATACATGTAGCATGACAGAAAGGAATATATAGAAATATACAAAGAAAGACATGTGAAAGCACTAAGTGTTATGACTGTTATAGAGACACAGAGGTCACCGAGAAGGATTTTAGAGAATAGTGAAAGAACAGAGTAAACAGAAGGGTTTATCGAGTTACTATATGGGTTACCGAGGTTTGCTATAAGCAAGGTAATCTTATTCTGAGCACATAGAATCTACTATAACATTCTAGATGTAAAGTTGTAAATATTTGTAATGATTTTATTGTAATATTTTGAAGTTGTAAGAGAAACCTTTAATAGGGTAAAAGACTCTAATCAAGTCTATTGATTGTAAAGCCTCTAACCAAGTGCAACATTTAGTTTAAGTGTTGTAAAATCCTTTAGCAAGGTAGATCTAATAGATCTTGTTACTCTTAACAGGGTAAGCTATTAGAAATAGCTAAACATGTAGCTCTAACTGAGCAACCTTTATTATTGCAGTAGTGAAGTTGCGGGTGCCATCCCCACCACAATTTTTCTCTCTAACTAAGAGTTTCTGCGTAACCAAAATATATGTGTTATGGAGTGAATCATGTATGATTGTTATCTATTTGTTTTAGCTTTATATTATGTTACTGCACTATTCGGTTTATGCATAATAGTAAAGTTATTATTGAAAAAAGGTTTTGGAGTACTGATTCACTCCTCCCCTCTCAGTACATTAGCTTTCCATATTGGGCCTAACACTAAGTTATAGTGAATTTGAGAGAGTATTTTAGAGTAAAATCATAATCTACATTGTTTTTTGGTTAAAAATTGATAATAGCTTAATTGACTCATTTCCTCTCATTTTTAGCTAGCTTGCATTTGCATATTTTCATAATCATCTTCAATCTTGAATCTCCATAAGACTTCCATAGTAGTGCAGAGATGAGAGCTACACTCATGTGGGACCTAGAGAGGAGAGTAACAAGGGAGGAGTAGCTATGAACATTTTGGTTAGTATTTGGAGGAGTGTAGTTTATCTCTTTTATATTTGCATGCTTTCCATTTGATTTTTCATATCTCTCTTGACATGCTTACTTAGGATTTAATCTTTTATTGCTAACACTAACGTTTGAACTTGTTTCTTGTGTTGTCGTCTTTACATCACTATTCTAATCCTTTTTGCAGAGCATCATTTGGTGAACCCGACGAGAATCAAACATGCAACCTTCTAATCCGGAGTCATATTTTTGATAACTACTAACATTTTTTATTGTTTTAATTGAAACATAGGTCATCCTTTAGCGCCTTTGAAAGGTGGTTCTTTAGTGCCATTGTTCACTAGAATAGCGCTATTGTCTTCCAATGAGCGCTATTGTCCTTATTTTAGCGCTATTGCTCTTCAAATAGCGCTATAGTACCTAGTTTTAGTGCTTTTGCGCTCTTTGTTTGACAAAATTTTATTTTGTTCGACAGAGTCTTTTAGCGCCTTTGTCCATAGTTTAGCATAGCTGTCTTTATTTTAGCACTTTTGTCTATCATATAGTGCCTTTGTGTTAAATAGCGCTTCTGTTTTCACACAGAGTAGCGCTCTTGTAACAGGGGGCTTTTAAAAACTTATTGTAACCGAAAAATCAAAAAAATTTAGGCTTGTAGAAGCCCACCAAAAATTCCGTTTTTACTAACTATTTGGTTCTTATGTAGGTTTTTTGACTAACTCCATTCCAAGATTTTGCAGAGTTATATTAGGAAGTTGTTTTCTTTTTTACTAACTTTATCTTTAAAGTTGGAATAAAATGAATTAATTTTCTCTTTTGGCTTAAAAATTAACTTCATTTTATTTTGGGTCCTAAAATGAATCACATCTTTTAAAAATTGGGCTTTTTAAAAAGAATCTCACTTGGCAAGGTAAAAAGATCCACAAAATCAAACCCAACAAATTTCTTTTTCTTGCAAGTTAGGAACCATTTTTATTTTTGGGTTTAAAACAAGACAAACAAAATTTTATTTCTTGCACTATGCTAAAAATCACAATCAATTGTCATTTTGCAAGTTAAAAAGAACCCCCAATTTGTCAAAGTTTTGTTTCCAAATCGACTTTACTTCAAGCAAGCATGCTTCATTTTTGTTGACTAGGATTTCAAGTTCCTAGACTACACAACATTTTGCCTTGGAAAGTTAAAAAGAACTCCATGTTTGTTGGAGCAACATCTCCAAATAGCTTTTAGATCACATTGTTATAAATTGGTTAAAAAGAACAAGTGTTTTCAGTGATTGGCACACTTGTGCAAAATGTTTGTAGAGTGGTCCTACTTCTGACACACACTATCTTCTCCCTTGGCTTTCATGGTCCTAGGTGCAAGAGAAAAGTGTTAGTAACACTCAAAATTTTATCTTTTTAAGAGAGGCCTGCCAAGAGACACATCACTCTTGGGAATGACCTCGCGTGGTAAATCATTTGAGCCTCTATAGAAACTAGGTGAGAGAAAAAGTTGTAGCCTTGGGTATAGTTATTCCCATAGTGTAACTTGCCGATAGGACATATGGGCCCCACCACAAGTTAGAAGGCTCTTAAGTGAGTCACTGCAGAATGAACTTATGTCCAAAACCATCCAACATTACTAGACACCTTTTATTATAGAAACCCACTCATTCCATTGATTGAGAATATTTGTGAGAAGTTCAGTGCAAGAGCATAGATGGTTTTGCTCCCAAGATACTCACCATACATATTTCCCTGAGTAGAAACAGGGCTTTTTGAAAGGCTACTTGTAGCTTGATAAAAGTGGTGACTCCCCCATCATAGGGATCATCTATCTTTTATACTCGCACAAGACTTAGTATATCACATCCTTATCTGCTACGATGGGATTCATAAGGTATGTAGTACCAAAGTGAAAGAAATTTCAAGATGTGGGCTGAAATTATCGCAACTGGCCATTTGACCTTAGGGATAAAGTGTGTTTGAAGTGTCTTCGTTTTGAGTCAGACTAGGAATAATTTGAGCCAACTTCAGGCTTTTGGAAAAACATTCAAAAACATTTGAAAAGGGGTCAAAAAGTTCAAATATTGGGTTGATTTAGACCCACACCTATTTGTGCCTTTTGAGGAAAAATTATTGTGTTTGTGTGCTTGCTCTATTTTCTTGTCAAATAAATTCAAAACCAATTCAAACCAAGTATTCATCCAACACAATTTTCTATCAAACATTTGACCAACAAACAAACATCAAACAAAGTGAAAACAAGATATCAAATTATATGACCATCATTCAAAACTTGAGAAAAAGGAATCTTCACCAACATATCAACTTGAAGAAAAGACCATTGAGTTCAATGGCTTTTATCAAAAGAAGGAAATGTTTTATCTCAATAGACAAATTTTTATCTCACGTAGAGCCTTCTTGCATCATATGTGTCTATTTGTTCAAGGAAAATCTAATGAGTTCGATAAAGAGCCTTTGAAAAGCGGAGCTTTTACTCAGTATAGAGCCTTGAGTTATCACAAAAACAAAGGAGGTAAAATCAACCCTGCTTTCTTTCCAAACATCTGCATTACATATAACATAGCTCGAGAAGAACCACCAACCCCTAAAAGAGAAGAGGAAGAAGAAGTCCCCTTTGTGACACAAATTTTTAATTGAGGTCCCTATTCTATCCACTTTCACATTCATACATCATCAATCCATTTCAACTGTCAAAACATAAAAAAGGTCTTGTCCTAATTTCTTTTTAGATATTTCTTAAATCAAAACAACACATCACTTTTAGAGTGTCTTTGCATCTGGGATAAATCATCCTAAGAGGCATTTCTATGGAGGTTAAAACTTGTTTATGAGTGCATCCTCTCATTACTAGGTGTAGATGGAGGAAATGGGTTGAATACATGATTCAATCTTCCAACATCCAACAATGAAGTACCTGCAAAACACACACATGCAAATGCAAATATCTAAGCTAAAACACACATGCATGCAACAACAATTCACTCCATTGCACTCCTATTCCTCAAGATTTCACATTTGATATACTTGCTCTCAGAAGCACTTATGCAAAAAGCTATGAGAAAATGGAGATTTGAGAATGCAAAGAAAGTGGATAAGATCTCAAGATAATGGAATGCAAGCTGACATAAGTTCGACGCATAAAGATGAGATGCTCAAATAAGAGAGAGGGGTTTGTTTAAATAGATTTTCTTCAGGCGAGTTCATGTTGTGGGATGAATATGGGATAATGCAAGATGAGTGGTAAATGGGAAATGGTAAGTGGGAAATGGTAAGTGGTAGGAGGGGATATTTAAGGGTTTTATTAAATAAATAGAGAAAATGTATATAAGGTGAATGCATGAAGGCGTATGCATGAATATGATATAATGTTTTATTTAATAAATTTAATGGATAAATGGTAAGATATTAATAATAATATAATAAAAGATGGGAATTATGAATAATGAATTATGGAGAAGTAATAGTGTAATAATAAGGACTCGCCTAATATTCAGAGAAATTTGGAATTAAATGCAGACAAATTAATGAAAATTTTTATGTGTCTACATTTTGCCCCTCTTTGAGACAATGCAACGTGTCGCGTTGTTTCAAAGAAAATGATCAACTGATATATGCCCCAGAGGTGTCTTGGTAAGGGTGATGATTGATTGGTTATGCCCCCCTCGAGAGATTGATCGAACAAATTGGTGGAGATTGGTCTCTCGATAAATCGTGGGAGAGAATGATTGGATCATTGACATTGCGCAAGTAATTAGATTGAGATGTACATTTGATGGAAATGCACAATTGATGGGACGCAACTGAACAATTGATGGAAATGAATAGTATAGCCAGGTTGATAAGCTGATTGAGCTGATTAAGCTGATAGGGATTGATGCTAGCACAAGATAAGGTGATCCAATGATTAATTGATTGATTGATTGACTCCAGGGGCATTGAGATTGCACGAAGCACGTTGGTTGAAAAAGAGATTAAAGATTCAAAGACATGCATTGGTTGGATAAAGTGTTTGATTGATCTCACTCCAATAAGAAGAATGAAGAAGATGATGAAAAAGATAGATGAAAAGGAGGATAAGAAGAGAAAAGTGATGATTATGAAGAATGATGAGAAATAGGTTATGAAAGGTGATGAGAATTCTTGTGCTTTTTAAGTGCTTGTATCATCATCAAGCTTATTATGGCAAAAGGCAAAAAATCATTTGGATATAAATTAGATTCAAATGAATCAGTCACACCAATTGCGAGAAAGAAAACATATCAGATAGTAAAGGAATGCCTTAGTGTGTATCAAGCCAATATGTCCTCAATGGTCTTAAGTGATCATGTCCTAAGACATGTCGTCATATTCCTAAGGAACATCCTGCAAGCAGCAAACAAGTGAACATACCCCATCCTCGCCTTTCTAGTCAAAGACATCCTAGAGATAAAATCTCTAGTCAGAGACATCCCGGAAAAGCTAAAAGACATGTCACCAAAAAGGAAAATAAAAAACAATAAAGAGAAAATAAGCAAACAATATGTTTCATGTTGAATGATTTTTTTTGTTCACAGTTGATGGGTTCGAGTGTATAAGTTGATCAGACGTTGTCCTGTTTGCTCAATTTAAGTCTCATCCTATCATGAGTCCGTCGAAGTTCCAAAGCTGCATGCTTGTCCGAAGTGTTTGTGTCATTGCAATGTTTATTGCATGTTTTTTGGAGTTTTATGATTTTTAGGGTTTTATGAATGTTTTAGTTTTTAGGGTTTTTTCAAGAGATTTTATAATTTTAAAGATTTTTTCAGGACATTTTATGATTTTTAAGATTTTTTTAGGACATTTTATGATTTTTAAGATTTTTTTTCAAGACATTTTATGATTTTTAAGATTTTTTCAAGACATTTTATAATTTTTTAGATTTTTTTAGGACATTTTATGATTTTTTAGATTTTTTCAAGACATTTTATGATTTTAAAGATTTTTTTCAAGACATTTTATGATTTTTAAGATTTTGTTCAGGACATTTTATGATTTTTTAGATTTTTTCAAACATTTTATGATTTTTTAGATTTTTTCAGGACATTTTATGATTTTTTAGATTTTTTCATGACATTTTATGATTTTTTAGATTTTTTCAGGACATTTTATGATTTTTTAAGATTTTTTTTTTTCAGTACATTTTATGATTTTTTAAGATTTTTTTTTTCAGGATATTTTTATGATTTTTAAGATTTTTCAGGTCATTTAATGATTTTTAATGATTTTTTCAGGACATTTTATGATTTTTAAGATTTTTTCTAGACATTTCATGATTTTTAATGATTTTTTTAGGACATTTTATGATTTTTAATGATTTTTTCAAGAGATTTTATGATTTTTATGATTTTTTTGAATGTTTGCCCCCAGTGTCTAGCAAGGTAAAAGGGATTTTGAGCGAGTGAATGAATGAATGGGATAGAAATGGATAAGTGAATGATGGAGGAAGCTTATGCAATTTTCAAGGACTATACCACAATAGGATAACATGTTTAATCCAAGCACATGGACCATATATAGCAATGTAAAGCTAGGATGGGTGTAATGAATGTCATGCGATCCAAAGGAATGGACATTGTCAAGAGGTTTTTTTTTTTCTAAATTACTTTCGCATGTTGTTCTTAGTTATGATCAAGATCAAGGGATATATTTGGATAGGAGGCAGATAGGATAAGAAAGTTCAAAGGTGGTAATGAAGAATGGAAGCAAGCAACAACCAAAATAATGGATAGGAGCTTAAGGGTGTGGATTAAGTGCAATAGATAGGACAAATAAGGTTTGCAAATGTCCTTAACCTTGTCAAGATCAAAGGTGGAAAAAGGGATATGGATGGATATAGAGTGAGTGAGTGAGGGATAATGGAGGATGACGGATAATAGATGGATGCACATGGATGGAACTTGCCCCCAGTGAATAGTGCAAGTAAATAATGGATTACACATGACACCTATTTGCCAGGTTTTCATCATGGTACTTGCCCAAGGCACCTGTTTGCCAGGTTTTCACCAGTGGACGAAATTTTTTTCTCTTTACTTTTTCTGATTTTTCACTTTTTTTTTTTTTGTTCATTTGGACTTCTGTCATTTATTTTTATTTTTATTTTTTTCTTTTTAGAACTATTGGAAGATGATGGATACTTCATAGGAGATATGACTCAGGAATCAAGTTGTTCTCTAGATAATATCCCTGAAATATGTTCTATAACGATCCATGGCTATTGAAGGTATGCTCAAAGATGTTGATAGAGTGATGGTAAAGGGAGATGAAATGGATGATAAGACGAAAAGGTTATAAGGATTTATGCAAAGGATTGGATAAGAGGGATGGAAGGATAGAACATAGGTGTTGGATAATGGATGGGATGTTGGAAGAATTGTGCATGGCTGGATGGAAATGCTTGCAAGATCAACATTGGCACACACCTTGATGGGTGGTGGACTGGTGGAAGAATAGTGGATTTCAAAGTTTGTGATTTCGATGGAAAGGTTGATGTAGATTTTAGGACACGAGCCAAAATGGATGAAGGAGGTGAAATAGGTTTTAGGATAGTGGATGTGGGAGAAGCTGGGGTAGAAAACTTGAATGCCAAATTTGATTTTTCTTTAGTGTGCAAGTCCTATATGAGCGACTTGGGAATCCACATGGTTCTTGATTTTTCAATTTTTTGTGATACTTTAGAATGCATTGTCTCGATGTAAGACTTGGGAAGCCATACACATCTTGAATTTTCTTCTTTCTTTGTGGGCCTTTGTGGCATTTTGGAAATTTCTTTCTTTTGTAGTCCCTTGGAATGCATTTCTTCTACAAGCACCTTAGGAACCCATATGATTTTTGAAATTTCTTTCTTTTGCTCAATGGGCCTTTGTGGCCTTTTGTATATTTCCTTTTTCTTTTTGGATCACATTTTTCTTTGTTTTTACATGTCGATTAGATGGGACATGTTGATCCTTAAATGCATGTGGATTGTTTGACTCGTGACTTTTATGCTTGGCATCCAAATTGCTTGGAGAAGGAAAAGAATGCATAGATGGATAGGAATGATATGAAGGTATTTTGGATGGATGGAAGGTGCTCAAAGATGTGTACCTTTGTTGATCTCGCATAAGGGATGGAGGGATATAGGGACCTAAAATAGATGGAAGGGGGGAAGGGGAAGGCATGTATTTGGATTTAACTAGAGAAATGTAGGATTTATGAGGGATACTAACATCTTGAGAGTGAGCAATGTAGCCAGTATAATCAAGATTTTCTTTTATATTAGGGGGTTCTAATATACCATGTTCATGAATGTCTAACCCTTTTCTTTGATAATGCATGCTTTGGAAGATCTCTTTAACAAAGGGTTTCTTTTTACTTTTGATGCTAGAGGAAAGTCCATTTTAAGGTGAGGTGGCTTGGAAGGAATGATAGGATCATGTGAGGGCTTTATGGGCATGATGGACTCTTAAGGAAAACATGGAGAATTATGACAAGGGAATAAAGAGATACTTTGATCTTGACATGGAAGAGGACCATTGGATAGAGTAGGAAGGGTGTTTGACACTTCATTTTGAATAGGATCATTTGAAAAGGTGGAAGAGGCATCATGATCTTGCTTAGGAAGTGGATTAGGAATAGGATTTGGAAGGATTCTTTTCTCTTGAGATGGAAGGGGATCATCTTGGAAGAAATAGAAAGGTACAAGGGGATCATCATGGGATTCTAGGGAGGTAGGATCTTTTTCAACCATTGGATGGGATTGGAGAGTTTTGGTGTCTTGATCTTGATTTATGATAGAACTCATTTCTTCATTTTTCAGATTATCCTCTTGACATAGAGCCACTTCTAAGGAAGGGGTAGTAATTTCAATATGCGATTCTTGGAAGGTGTTCATGTTTTCACATAATGGGGAAGAATTTTGGATGGGGCCTTATAGAGTCGGTACGATTGGAATCAGAGTGCATGATGGTATAGGATCTAAGATATCTAAATCGTATAAATGATTTGTATAAAAAAAATGGATTAGCTTGGATTTGTACTATTGATAGCCCTTGAGGGTCAATATGGGAAGTTTCAACATTAGGTTCATTGTTTGAAGGAGATGGTATTGATTGTTGTTGAGAATTTTTAGGAGATGAAGGCATCATGGAAGAGATGGAGGCCACATATGGAGCCTTTCTAGACATAGGTGTATTATTTTGATCATGTTTGGTAATGACATCTAGTTTCTAATTAGGTCAATCATTAGGATCTTCAATTTCAATGATACCATTATCAAGGAGGTCTCAAATCTTATGTTTTAATTCCGTGTAATCTGAAGTCTTATGTTTGTTATGTCTATGATATTCACAATAATTGCTCAAAAAATCACATCCCCATGCAGTCTTGTTAGGCAATATGATAAGATTGTGCTCAAGAAGCTCTTTCAAAGATGACTCAATAGATTGCCCCAAAGGTGTAAACTGTCTATCTAGGGGATATTTGGAAGAAATGTCTTGTTTTCTTGGTGAAGGACTCATGTGATCTTTCTTGAGATTTGGCTTTTGATTTTCAATTATTTGTTGTTCCACCTTATATAGTCATTTTAGCATTCCTTGAAGTTTGTCACTGTTGATATCATGAATTTGTTTCTCAAAAGGGGTCATTGACTCATTTTTTTAAGCTTGAATGTCATATATTTCTCTCTTGAGATCTTGAATTTGTTGAGCCAAGGTAGCCATGGATATTTATGATAGTTCTGATCTTTGACCTAGGACAATGTATGAGACTCTAGATATGATGCAAACCCTAAAGTGCAAAGGGGGGACTATATGATATGAGTGAGATTAGGATGTGATAAGGATCAATGTAAAAATGTAGTCTATGTGACATGATTGAGATGGGAATGTGCTAAAGGATTGATACAAAATGTGATCTATATGATAGGAAAGTGATGTGCAACTAAACCCTAAATGAGATATGAGGATGTTTGATGCAAGGACTAAGGATACTCTAGGCCTGAAAATATTTGCAATGTGAGGTTTGAGTTGTGCTATGATATGCACCTCAAGTGATAAGGGGGATTGATGATCAAAATTTGATGTCAGACCTAAGATGAGAAATCCTAAGTGCAAGCAATGATTTTTTTATTTTTTTTGGTTTTTTCGGATTTTTTATTTTTTTTGTTTTTGGATTTTGGTATGCAAATAATAATGAAATGCTAGGACCAATGATGAAATGACCTAATGAACTTGTGCAAGGTTTAAGGTTATGTCCTAAACTACTGATGGAAGGCTATGCAAAGATTATGGGTATGATCCAAGGGGATTATGCATGGGTTTGATCTAGGGGGGATATGCAAAGACTAGGTATGATTAAATAAGATATGCAAGGATGAAAGGTGCAACTAGGTGAAGACTATACAAGGATTGAAAAGGGTATGGGAAACTAGAATGATGTGACTATGTGAGGACCTAAAAGACCAGAACTTCAAAAGCGATGTCTCAAGAGATTTGAAATGATTGTTTTGAGAACACAAGTTCAACGTTTCAAGGACAATGTTGTTTTACAATGTGGATGGATACTTCAAAGCTTAGACCAAGGTTTTTGTAAACTGTTTCAATTTCAAGTGTGGTGTTGATTGTGAAATGTTCTTGTTTGTTTGTGCACACATTTAGAAAACATGGAAGACATAATGTTTGTTTGATTTTGTAATAAAAACACATTCAAGCACAATCCTAAGGCTAGCCAAGATAATAGTTGTTGAATCTCACTTGGGGGGTTACCCTGAGCTACGCAATTCAAAGCAGATACTTAAATGCTTGACCCCACTAGCTCCACCCTCGACACTCACTTCTCTAGGGCAACCAAGCATTAGTCTCCATGAAAACTCCCTATGACTAACTTTGTATCTCTACTAAGAACCGTAAGAATGTGAGCCGCTTCAGAGGTCCGACCTCCTGCGTTAACAACTAAAAGTTTTTTGGCTTCTAACACAAAAGGTGTCTAGTAAGGGCATCCATTCGAGTGGTGTCGTCGGTATGAACTAATCAACACTCGTTGCTAGCAACTTTCGTCACAAACACATTTATTTACAATGGTTCGGAAGAGCTTGGCTTTAGTCGGTTACCACTTGGGTCGTTCCCTCTCACCGAGCCTTAAGGGCTTCTCGGGAGGCAAACCCTCTAAGAGGTAAAACAAAAAGAGCCTAGTTCTCAAGACACAAAAGACACTAGTTAATTTTAAAGCACCAATTCAAAATGTGATCTAAGATAAAAAATTAGACAATCTGTTTCAAATCACCATTTCTTCAACATGCGCCCTGCATCAAATGACATTACTAGTTTCAAGATGTGATCTTTGACAAGCGAGAATATCATGCATGAGAAGGAAAGCCCAAAATTAGTTTCCAAAATCAAACCCAACACAATCAACAATCCCACCACATGACTAACACATTAATGCAAGTAAATATAAAAAAAACAAAAACAAAAAAAATGAACTAGACTAACTTAAAAACAAACTTTATATTCTAAAAACAAATTTTAATCTAAATAAAAAATAAATTATCTAGATTAAAAACAACTTAATCCAAATAAATAGCTAAAAATAACAAACTATCTAATAATAAATAAAATAAAATAAAAAAATAAAAGAAATCTAAATTTAAAACTAAAAACTAATTAAAACTAACTAAATTAGATTAACAAAATCTAATCTAAATTAACAAAATCAAAGTCTAATTTAAAAACTAAACAAACTAATCTAAATAACAATTAACAAATCTAATCTAATAACAAACTAATCTAATTAAAATGAAACTAACTAATTAAATCTACATTAACAAAAAAAACTATTTAAAATAAACTAAAAACCAATGAAATTAAAACTAAATCTAAAAAAAAACAAAAAAAATTTAAAATCTAAAACTAAACTAAATTTAAAAATCTAGACTCTAAAATTAAAACTAACTTCTAAGCTAAACTCACAAGCTAGTGAGTTAAAAAGAGGGCAGGTGAATATAAGATGGGCTGTTTTAAAAATTAAATGCTCTCCAGACATGCATGGAAATTGTGGCACAAAACAGTAACATGCGAATCCAAAGCAATAACGCGAGCTGCAAAAATGATAACATTGGAACAAATGACAATTATTACCAGACGTGGGGGCTACTGTTCTTTTATTAATTTATTTATTTTTGGCAAACTTTGTAATGGTAAAAAAATGTGGAAGCCTGGACAAGGCATGTTGAACATAAAGACTAAAAAAAACCACTTCAAGAAGGTGCTCTTTCAAAGGAATGCAATGAGTATTTTATGAAGTTTTAAATGCAAAAGTTCTGTAAATAGCGCATTGTTTAACTATTATTAGATGCAAGGTATGCCTATATTGACAGGATAGTGAGTTGTTTGTTGAAACGATGGCAGACATGCATGCACAACGAATAGAGTGACTGTAAATAGTTTTTGTTTTCTTTAGAAATTTTTAAGCAAATACAGAAAATGCAACAACATGGGCAGGGAATGTGGCAATAAACAAGTCAAAGTGTGCAAAACGTGGGAGATAGAAATGTCAAACACATTTGAAACTTGCAATGTATATTTGTTAATGAGCCTTCAATGTGTTTTAATAGAAAGACGTATCATATTAGACCTGCCACCAAATGTATTAATCTGCTAAAAAAAGGCATCGTATAATACATAGATACCAACATATCAATCTGCTGAAAATATGTTTGTCTGCTGATAAATGTGTTTATCTCCTAAAAATGTGGGGGCATAGACAGGAAATGCTTAATGATTTAATGAACTGTAACTAAAAGACTGAATGAACTAGTACCCCAAATGCCATGATGGCAACTTGCAAATGAAAACAGAAATCTGATCAACAAAAGGACAAAGGAGAGTCCCACCGGGTGTGCCAATTGTAGATGGAGGAAACGGGTTGAATACATGATTCAATCTTCCAACATCCAACAATGAATTACCTGCAAAACACACACATGCAAATGCAAATATCTAAGCTAAAACACACATGCATGCAACAAAAATTCACTCCATTGCACTCCTATTCCTCAAGATTTCACATTTGATATACTTGCTCCCAGAAGCACTTATGCAAAAAGCTATGAGAAAATGGAGATTTGAGAATGCAAAGAAAGCGGATAAGATGTCAAGATAATGGAATGCAAACTGACATAAGTTCGACGCATAAAGATGAGATGATCAAATAAGAGAGAGGGGTTTGTTTAAATAGATATTCTCCGGGCGAGTTCATGTTGTGGGATGAATATGGGATAATGCAAGATGAGTGGTAAATGGGAAATAGTAAGTAGGAAATGGTAAGTGGGAAATGGTAACTGGTAGGATAGGATATTTAAGGGTTTTATTAAATAAATAGAGAAAATGTATATAAGGTGAATGCATGAAGGCGTATGCATGAATATGATATAATGTTTTATTTAATAAATTTAATGGATAAATGGTAAGATATTAATAATATAATAAAAGATGGGAATTATAAATAATGAATTATGGAGAAATAATAGTGTAATAATAAGGACTCGCCTGATATTCAGAGAAATTTGGAATTAAATGCAGACAAATTAATGGAAATTTTTATGTGTCTACACTAGGTAGTTTGGTTTGTAACACATCTCAAACCTCACAAAGAGAAATTCACAAAGAAATTTGGTAACATCCAACCTTCAGTGTTAGAGATCCATCTTCTAAACACTTCACAAAACACTTATCTCTCATCAAAACATTTCATCCCCAACTCATAATCACTTTCACCAAATCTCAAAAAAACTTTTAAAACAAAATGGCTCACATTAAATCGAAAGCTAGACAACTAGAGATCGAATAAAAGGAGGACAAAAACCTCAAAGACTTTCAAGAAGCCATTGGAGGAGGTCCAAATGATGAAGATCCTAGTACTCCAACTCCCAAAGCTATAGAAAGAGCACAACACAACCCCAAGTTCAATAAACTTTTCGATGAAATCCTTAAAAACAATGCAAATGCTCATTTTTTTAGACTTGCTCAAGAGGGTGCTAAACTACCCTTTGATTTTGATACCGCATAGATACGAAAAATATCTGAACACCATAGCTGCAACAAGGGTGGATGAGGTAGGGATTACTTCTGATATGAATTTAATCAAGGAAATCCCCCACCTCCTCCTCCTACCAAAATAGACATGTTGAGACAACAAGTCGAGAATCTCCCTCAACAACTCCACAGTGGTGTGAAGACTACCTAGTTTTCACTTAATGATATTTGTCCCTATTCCTTTGATAGGAACCTACATATGCCACCTTTTCCACAAGGGTTTGAAACACCTGATTTAAAAAGTATCGGGGAAAAGGAGACCCTAGAGATCATGTTCAGGAATTTGACTCAGCTTTCCTAGAAGTGGCTTATGAAGACACCTATCTAATGTGCCTCTTTCCTCAGAGTTTGGGGGAAAAACCACACAATGGTTTTCCCAATTACCAGGTAGCATTAGAAAATTTGAGGAACTAGTCCAAAAGTTCATCGTGCATTATTTGCATAACACAGAATGAGATGTTACCATGGAAGATCTATGCAATACCAAACAAAAGTCGGGGGAGCTATTTTCAGCTTTCCTACAATGGTGGAGGCAACTGTCTAGCAGACATTCTCTTCATCTGCCTGAATAAGAACTAGTGGAAACATTTTTTTCCAACTTGAATGATGAAACGAAATTCCATTTAGACATGAAGGGCACAAAGTCCTTTGAAGACATGATCACCCAGGGATTAAAATGTGAATGGGCCCTAATAAAAAAGGGACTTATCAAAATATACAATGAACCAAAAGATGGCCCTTGCCCACATTTTAACAGTGATAAACCCAATTTATAGAACAAGAACAAGAACATCGTCAATGACGGGGTCGTAGATGCAAGGACCATAAAAATTGCACAAATTGTGGTCATATTCGCAGGGCAAAATCTCCCTCCTAAAAACAACACCATTGCTCATCCACAAAATCAAGGTCGCAATGCGCTGCAAGAAGAACCAAGACAACGACAACAAAACTATAAACCGAAATGTACATACACACCCTTAGGGGAACCCATCGAAACAATATTGCATCAATTCGTCTCTTCAAATGTGGTGACCTTACCAAATACATCTAACTATGAACCTCAAGTCAAACCTCCATGGTGGAGAGATAATGAACATTGTGAATTCCACCAAGAAAAAGGGCATAAAATGAGTAACTATCATAGACTGAAAGACCTTGTTCAAGATCGCATTGACTGAGGAGAAATTGAAATTGAAGGACATGACCCAAAAACATCAAATGATGATCATCTAATGTTCAAGAATCTGCTTCCATCACATGATCAAAGGGGTCCTTCCACCTTAGGGTGAAACATAGATACTACAAATTATACACAAGCAACCTATAATTATACTATGAATCATCTCTATGACGTTGATGAACAAGTTGCAACCCTCACCATCAAAGATCCAAATCCTACATGCAATGTTGTTATGCATCGTAGAAAAATTACCATTCGCATTGCACCACAAGGAATGACTCCCTTGCCCAAGCAATATAACCTTGTGGAACAATTGGACAAAACACATGCTCTTATATCCATATTAGAGCTTTTACGCTTATCCCCTTCACACAAAACAATCTTGGATCAAGCTCTCCAAGAAGCGTCAATCCCCACCAACCTTAACATAGATCAATTTCAAGCCATGGTTGGCAGTCTTAGGTCATCACCATGCCTCACTTTTTCTGAAAGGGACAACGCTTCATTCCAACAACCACATAATGCATCCCTTCACATTGAAGTATTTGTCAACCAACACAGAATCAAGCGAGTCTTGATTGACAATGGAGCCGGCCTGAATATATGTACCTTGTATTTGGTCACAGCCTTGGGATATGCAGTCGAATCAGTGGACCCCATCAAAATGATAACTGTACGTTAGGAAATAGAAAATCAGCACAAACAATATAAACATTAACCATTAGCTCAATCACGAAAGCACAATTGCAATGATCTATCCTAATTACATCCAATAGAGACATAAAAATTGAAACATTCAAAAGTAAATACTATGCAAACCATATGCAGATCTGAATGCTTCCTTCATGCGGCTCCATTGTTCTTCTTTCTTCTCCAAATAGTTTTGTTGTGGATCTCACCTTCAAGTGCATAAACCTAATGTGAAAGCAAGATTTACATTGGCACAAGAGTACTCGAAGCGTGATTTGACAAAGTGATTAGAAATTCGATAATCTGATTAGGGGATTTGGGGATTCAAAAATGTGATCAATTGGGGGTCTTGATTGAAGAAATTCATCCAATTTATAGAGAAATTGGAGAAAAAGATCAAATTAGCATGACAGTGATTCGAATAGAAATTCAAATCAAAAATAGCAAAGTTATGACAAGTGTATGACAAATTGCTATGCAAGGATCTATGACAATTTATGACAATTCATGAAAAATTGCTATGCAAGGATTTATGACAAGATTTTGAAATAGAAATAGTCATTTAGGAATTTAGGAGAAATTAGAAAATTAAGTTGGAAATGATGACTTGGAAATTAGGAAATTGATGAAAATTAGGTAAATTAATTAATAATTTCTCATTAATTAATTAATTTACAAAAATAGGAGGAATTAATTAGCCAATTAAATAAACATTTAATTGTGACAAGAAGACTTAGGATAAATAAATAAATTATTTAACCTAAAGGGAAAATGCCAAACAAGATTAAATGAATAAACCATAAAACCTTGGAAGATGAATTAGAAATGCAAGGATGACAATTAGGTCTTGACAAAGGATAGTTCATATCGATTCGATCATGATTTTGAATTGATAAATGACCAGTGTTGATAAACAATTGAGATTGATTGACAAATTGACCAATATTGATAAAGAGACCAAATTGATATGCGCCAATTGACATGATTGAAGAGGACAAGGATCGATGACAAATCGATCGCAAAATTGACGAGATTGACAAGAGGACAAGGATTGATGACGAATCATGACTGAAAATTGTTATCAACAAGACCTAATTCGAAGGCGAGATGAAGGAAGAATGCAAAAGAAAGACTCGATACTCGCAAATGATAAAGACCAAGTGCAAATCATAGGAGAAATGTTAATGCGACGCAAAAACCTAAAATGAGGCAGTGCGCAAATGTTAAAGTATGATCCCGCAAGCGTTGACCATTTTTAGGTGTCTACATTTTGCCCCTCTTTGAGACAATGCGATTTTAAGCGTTGTTTCAAAGAACGATGATGAAAATGCCCCAGACGATAATAATGACATATGCATGCCCCCTCGAGGAATTGACCGGAAACATGCAGAAAATAGGCCAATTGATCGATAAAAAATGATAGGATTGAACAGACTGCCAAGACTGACCGAAGAAATGTTAGTAAGCAGAAATTAGATAGAGGACATGTAGAGATGAAGAAAAACTTGCTTTCACCAATGCGCAGAAGTAGGTGAGAACCTTTATTTGATATGGCAAAATGGATGCGGCGCTACATGGCAATGAAGGCCAGAGCGATAATGCAATCCTTTTGCGTAAGACAGACACATCGCAGACAAACAACGATCACAACAAAAAGAAAGGGACCATGAACCCTCTCGATTACTCTAAATCACTCAGTGACATCATCGAGCAACATAGGAACATGATCGAAGCCAAAGATATATCAGTAAAAAGATAAGATGCACAAATTCCAACAAATCAAATAAACATCTTGATCTTCATTGTCAAAAGTTGAAAGTGCTGATAGGATGATCATGCTATCTGGTTTCAGGACATGTGGTACCCCATCTAAGATAGGACATAGTCTGGTTTCGAGTGTACCACACCCTGTATAAGACCCATGATATTAGAGACAAGGACAAATGATTTTGATGTTGATTGATATGACAATTTTGATCAGTTTGAATGTCTGGTTTGATTGAAAAAGTTCATCTGTGAATGCGTGATTTCATTAAAGCATAGCGTTGGATTGCGAGTCGTTGGATGTATGCTTAGCGATCTGTCGATGCACAAAGGGATCATTTATTTTTTTTGTTTTGCTTTTCGATTTTTTACAATTTTTTTGTGTTCATTTTTTCAGGACATTTTTAGGATTTTTAGGATTTTTTTTCAAGACATTTTTAACTTTTTTTTTGAGATTTTTTCAAGACATTTTTAAATTTTTTGATTTTTTTTTTGGATTTATCTCAGGACTTTTATTCAATTTTTTATTGAATTTTTTCAGGACCTTATTTGATTTTTTTTTTGTACTTTTTTTTTCAGGACATTTTTAAATGTTTTTGAGATTTTTTCAGGACATTTTTAAATGTTTTTATGAGATTTTTCAGGACATTTTTAAATGTTTTTGAGATTTTTGCCCCTAGTGTCTAGCAAGGCAAGGAATATGACAGGTGAATAAGTAGGCTTTCTGAAATGATGGTGGATCTTTTATTATGGAGACAATATGGATGCAATTTTCAAGGGCTATTGCATGATGGGACAAGAGACTGGATATGACAATGTAAAGCAATGACATGGCATGAGGGACATGTCAAGAGGTTTTTGAAACCATGTTTTAAATTTTGTGTCCTTATGTCAGATCAAGATCAAGGAATGAAAAAGAGTGTATGGATATTGATAAGATATGGATAGGATAAGAAAGACCAAGAATGGATAAGGGACATGGAGTAAAGGTCGGGATTAGCTAAGGGATAGTGGCAAAAAGTTGCAATAAGATAGGGAATATGGATGAAAGGTTATAATAAGCAAATGGGTAAATGACCAAAAGCTATGATAGACTGAAAGCTGCAAACAAGATGCATGATGCTCATGATGATCCTCAACCTTGTCAAGATCAAAGGTGGAAAGACGAAATGGAGATGAGGGACAATAGGATATGAAGGGTAATAATAGGGGTATGATAGGGTAATGAAGGGCAATAGGATATGAAGGAGGAAACCTACCCCCAAGTGTGGTGTGCAAGAAATTCATAAATTACGCATGACGCTTGTTTGCCAGGTTTTCACTAGTGGACGAATTATTTTTTCTTTACTTTTTTGCTTTTTTTTTTTTTGTCTTTTTTTTTTTCTTTTTTTTCTTTTTATGTATTTTTTTGCTTTTTCAATAGAAGATGGACACATGATAGGGGATGGAAGAAGGACTCAAGCATCTTTTTGTTTGGGTAGTAGCCTTGAAAAAAATGGACCATGACCTTTAAAAGTATGCTCAAAGATGTTGGTAGGATAAGGACATGGAAAATAAGATGAAACTAAGGCGAGGATTTATGCAAAGGATGGGATCAAAGGGATCGAAGGATGGAAAATATGCATTGGATAATAGATAGGGTATTGGAAGAATTGGGCTTGAGTGGATGGAAATGAAGGTAAGATCGACATTGGCACACACCCTGAGGGGTGATGGACTGATGGAGGAAAGACGTATTTTGGATATTGAGATTTTGACGAAGGAAAGGCTATGGATTTTGGGATATAAGGGCCCAAAACGGATGAAGAAGGTGATGGAGGAACAAATTTGAGAGGTTTGGATGGAGGAATAGCAATTTTGGATGCCAAGTTGGATTTTTCTTTAGGCTTTTGTGCTTCAAGGAGTTGCTTAGGGATCCACATGGTTTTTGATTTTTCATGCTTTTGTGGTTCCTTGGAGCGCATTGCTTGCACAAGGGATTTAGGAACCCATATATATTTTGACTTTTGTTTTTGATTTTGCTCAGTGGGCCTTTGTGGCCTTTTGGATATTTCTTTTTCTTTATAGATCATATTGTTCTTTGTTTTGACATGTCGATTATATTGGACATGTTGATCCTTGAATACATGTGGATTGCTAGACTTATGACTTTTATACTTGGCATCCAAATTTCTTGGAGGAGGAAAGGAATGCATGGATGGATATGAATGAAATGGACTTCTTTTGGATGGATGAAACTTCCTCAAAGATGTGTGCCTTTGCTGACCTTGCATAGAGGATGAAGGGATATAAGGACCTAAGATGGATGGAAGCGATGATGGTGAAGGGATATGTTTTGATTTTGATGGAGGGATACCAACGTCTTGAGGAATTTCACTTAGGCCAGGACCCTTAATATTTTGTTTAACATGAAGGGATTCTTGCTTATGAAGATCTACTCCTTTGCCTTTATGGATATCTTGACTTGTAGGATACTCTTTTCTTTGGGAAGAAGACGCGAGTCCATTATGAGGTGGATATGATATGAGAGAAATAATGAGATCTTGAAGTGGATCAGATTGCACCAAAGTGGAAGAACCCATTGTGCATGTCGAGGGTTCATGAACATCTTGCACTGACACATTAGAATCATGAAGGGGATTAGGATCATGAGGAGGACTAGGATTGTGTAGTGGACATGGTTCAATGATAGGCTCTTCAAGAGATGGAATGGGAGAAATAATGGGATCATCAAAAGAAATGCGATCTTGGAGTGTATATGGAGCATTAAGACACGGAGATGGAGGAAAAAAAGGATCTTGTGGAGGATATGAAGGAATAATTTGATCTTGACAAGGAGGAAGATCATTGGAATCCTCTTTAAAGGTGCTTTGCTCTTGACTTTCAATAGGATCATCATAAAGGATGGAAAGGATATCTTTATCTTTCTCAGGAAGTGGAATGTCAATGGGATTTGAAAGGATATTGTGTTCTTGGAATGGAAGGGGATCATTTGGGATTGGATGGACTGGGATATCTTGATCTTGCCCAGGGAATGGAGTGTCAATAGGACTTTGGATAGGACGGACAAGAATAGGGGAATCATCATGAGTGTCTGGGAACATGGGATCCTGGTCAACAATTGGATGGGATGATAAGGTTTTGAGATTTTGATCTTGATTTTCTTTAGGACACGTTTCTTCATGCTCTAAATTATCCTCTTGACATGGGGTTGGACTTTGGATATGCATGGAGGATTCTAACAAGGGCTCAGTGTTTTGGGATGAAGGAAATGCACTTTGAACATTTGTGATGGATTCTGGAAAGGAATCAATGCTTGAACATGAGGAAGAGGGAGTTCGAATGGGGTCCTCTAAAATAGGTAATGGCAATAAAGTGCATGGTGGCATTGGATCTTGTATTTCTGAAACATGACAAGGATGTGCATCATGAATTGGATTATCGTGGCAATCAATTATGGATAGCCCTTGGATAATTGCATCCTTGGGTGTATTATTTGATGAGGATAATATGGAAGGTTCCTGTGAAACTTCTAAAGGTGTAGGGATAGATGCCACTGGAGAGTCAATTTGTTTGCAGGGGGATGAGGCATTGCTAGACATAAGTGTATTATCTTGATCTTCTTCAAAGAACTCACTTGGTAGTTTCCTTAAGAGCATTGCAATAAAGCCACCTTTCTTTCGAGGTTTTGACATAGTTGTATCTGGAATTTGAACTTGTTTGGCAAGGAGTTGGTTTGATGTCATGTTTTGATATTGGACTTGGTTCAATTGTTCCGACATGTTTGAAACTTGGGTTGGCATGTGCTGCAACCTTTGTTTTTGAATTTGTGATTGTGGTTGTTGACATTGATATGTTGATTGAACTTGAACTTGTTGATATTCCACCATTGGTTGAGCTATTTGTGGACATGGTATAGTTGGTTGGACATATTGTTGAAATTGGACCATTGGTTGTGTTGGTTGTATATATTGGACAATTGGTTGAACCATTGGTTGTGATGGTTGAAAATGTGATTGATAGTAAACACCTTCTTGTTCTTGTTGTGGAGGCACATAATGTTGAAATTGATGTTGTCTCTTTTCTTGAAATTGTTTCATCATCTCTATTTGGGAGAGGAGAGTTGGTATGTCTGATCATTCAAGAAGAGATCTTACATCAATTGGCTCAATCTTTGGATTTTGACCTGGAAATTTTCGAAACACTTTGGACATTTGTGATCTACTCTTCTCAATGTTTTTCACTCTTTGTTCCAATATCTCTTCTTCTTGAGCTAGTTTCTCCTCTAGTTTTTTTATTTGGAGACTTGTTTCATCATAAAAAGTTTGATCGATATTGCCTTGTTGTTGGGTTGGATAGAATTGTGATTGCATTGTCGGTTGATATGCCAAACTTTGTTGCCTCATTGGTGCTTGGAACCTTGTTTCAATAGACATGTCACTATGCAATGTTTTTGGAATTTTTCAAGGACAATATATGATATGCAACTAAATGCAAACTAAATGAATGAGAATGCAACCTATGGCAAGAATGCAACCTATGTTTTTGGTTGTTTTTCGAGATTTTGACAAACTTTTTGGAATGCAAATCTAAAAAGAGACCCTTAGGAAATTGAAATGATGTCTAGACCTCAAAGGACAAAAGGACTGAGTGACAAAAGGACAAATGACAAAGTCTCCCCTATATGCTTGGATACTAAGCTAGGTTTGACAAAAATGATATGGATGACAAAAAGGAAAAAAGGATTGATAAGGTCTAGACTTCCTAACAATGACTTAGGGTTTATCAAAGATTTGGATTACTCAAGTATGACAAAACCTAGTTTGACACTATATGCTAAGGGACAATTGCTATGCAAATGGCTCTAATATGATATGATAATGACCTAAGCTTGATGAAGAGACCTAGGGTATGCAAATATGAATGTATGACAATGGTATGACTTCAATGCAAGAGGACTTATGCAAATGGATGACCCTTATTGATATGCAAAGGAGTATGACCTAGGTGAAACCTAACCTTGGTAGTTGACAATGAACTTTGCAAAATGCAACCTAGGATGAACCTAAATCTAAGTGACATGAATGTTGAGACAAGATTTTGAACAATGTTTGACAACCATGTTTGAAAGTGTTTTGAAGTTTGTTGAACGAAATGCTCTTATGTTTAACCTTGTTTTGAATCAATTTTGCCTTGTTCTTTGAAATGATACGCAATTCAACTTTTGACAAGTAAAGAAGACAAGATATTTTAACATAGATTCAAGACAATCATGCTCATTCACAAATTTCTTATGGTAGGCAAGGACATTAGGTACTTGAGAGGTAGACTCATTATGGGATTCAAGGAGAATACATAGATGCTTGACCCCACGAGCTCCCCTCCATGACACTCACTTCTTAGGGTAGCCAAGCATCAGTCCCCATGGAAATCTCCCCATGGCGAACTTAGTATCTCTTCCAAGTATCCGAACTTGTCCTTCTCAAGCAACTAGAAGGGTTTTTGGCCTCTAAAAACAAGGTGTTTAGTCAGGATTTTTGTTAAGCATTACTCCTTGATGTCACACAAGCGTGATTGAGACATTAAGCCCATCAAGATACCAAACAAATGTAGTCGCACAAGCACGATTTAGACCAAGAGGCCCTACTTAGATGTTGATATGAGAAAGAGTTCAAGGGTCATCACTTCCCAAGTAACTGAAATTCCCACGTAACCCTTCCTTCAAAGCTTTCACCCATCAGGTATTTGTTTATAGTGAGTTAGAATGCCAAGGTATTCTAGCCGTACTCACTTTGGGTCGTTTCCTTCTCACGATTATCACTTTCTTGCAAAAGCAAAGTGGTCGGGAAGGCAGGCCCTCTAAAGGTGACAAACAATCAAAGACACGACCATGGTATCGAAGATCTGGATTTCTGATCACCCTAAGAAGGATGAGAGCATACTCTCCTACTCCAATGTCACACTCAACAATCAAAGCAAAAACATGTTCATTCCAACCTATTTAGAAATCACTAGGTGCCTAAAAATTAATTGCAAACACCAAGTTTAGTTGTTTCTCCAAGGCAACCTGCAAAACCCAAGTTAGAAGCTTGAGGTGTTTATTCTTTGACTATCGATTCTGCATGAGACATGTTAGTAGTTTCATTTGTTATCTTTGCCATGCGTATGCCAAGGTTCTGCACAGAGAATTAGTACCAACAAAACCAAAAAAAGCAGAAACAGAATGCAAAAGAAAACAACTTGCAAGTGAAAAACACTATCTTTTACCTCTGTTTCTGGACTTTACACAGGTGTAGAAGTCTTGACACAGGCGTAGAAGTCATGACACAGGCACAGGATTACACAGGCGCAGGATACCTTACACAAGCGCAGAAGTCTTGACACAGGCGCAGAAGTCATGACACAGGCACAAAAGTCATGACACAGGCGCAGAAGTCTTGACACAGGCGCAAAAGTCTTGACACAGGCGGAGAAGTCTTAACACAGGCGCAGAAGTCATGACACAGGCGCAGAAGTCATGACACAGGCATAGGTTTCTTGACACAGGCGCAAGTTGTCTTACACAGGCGCATAATTTCCCAGAAAACCCTGCACTGCCCTGTTTTTGGGTTTTTTGACCTACAAATCAACTCAAAAGCACTCAAAAACACAGTAAAGGAGTTAGATGGTTAGTGTTCACGTCGGGTTCACCAATTAATGTACGTTAGGAAATAGGAAATCATCACAAACAATATAAACATTAATCATTAGCTCAATCACGAAAGCACAATTGCAATGATCTATCCTAATTACATCCAATAGAGACATAAAAATTGAAACATTCAAAAGTAAATACTATGCAAACCATATGCAGATCTGAATGCTTCCTTCATGCGGCTCCATTGTTCTTCTTTCTTCTCCAAATAGTTTTGTTGTGGATCTCACCTTCAAGTGCATAAACCTAATGTGAAAGCAAGATTGACATTGGCACAAGAGTACTCGAAGCGTGATTTGACAAAGTGATTAGAAATTCGATAATCTGATTAGGGGATTTGGGGATTCAAAAATGCGATCAATTGGGGGTCTTGATTGAAGAAATTCATCCAATTTATAGAGAAATTGGAGAAAAAGATCAAATTAGCATGACAGTGATTCGAATAGAAATTCAAATCAAGAATAGCAAAGTTATGACAAGTGTATGACAAATTGCTATGCAAGGATTTATGACAATTTATGACAATTCATGACAAATTGCTATGCAAGGATTTATGACAATATTTTGAAATAGAAATAGTCATTTAGGAATTTAGGAGAAATTAGAAAATTAAGTTGGAAATGATGACTTGGAAATTAGGAAATTGATGAAAATTAGGTAAATTAATTAATAATTTCTCATTAATTAATTAATTTACAAAAATAGGAGGAATTAATTAGCCAATTAAATAAACATTTAATTATGACAAGAAGACTTAGGATAAATAAATAAATTATTTAACCTAAAGGGAAAATGCCAAACAAGATTAAATGAATAAACCATAAAACCTTGGAAGATGAATTAGAAATGCAAGGATGACAATTAGGTCTTGACAAAGGATAGTTCATATCGATTTGATCATGATTTTGAATTGATAAATGACCAGTGTTGATAAACAATTGAGATTGATTGACAAATTGACCAATATTGATTAAGAGACCAAATTGATATGCACCAATTGACATGATTGAAGAGGACAAGGATCGATGACAAATCGATCGCAAAATTGACGAGATTGACAAGAGGACAAGGATTGATGACGAATCATGACTGAAAATTGTTATCGACAAGACCTAATTCGAAGGCGAGATGAAGGAAGAATGCAGAAGAAAGACTCGATACTCGCAAATGATAAAGACCAAGTGCAAATCATAGGAGAAATGTTAATGCGATGCAAAAACCAAAAATGAGGCAATGCGCAAATGTTAAAGTATGATCCCGCAAGCGTTGACCATTTTTAGGTGTCTACAATAACCATTAAGGCCTATGATGATGCAGAGCATTCTTCCAAAGGAGTTGTGGTATTACATATCAGGGTAGGCCCAATAATAAAGCATATCATCTGTCAAGTTCTAAACCTTCCTCTACCATATAATATTTTGTTAGGAAGACCTTGGATACATGACATGCAAGTCGTTCCATCCACCTATCATCAGTGTATCAAATTTCCCCATAATGGTGTAGAATTTACAATCCTTGGCGATGCAAATCCATTTGCATATTTTAATAATATTAACCATAAACCAGATATTACCATACCTAACAATAGAGAAGCTATCCCATCCACATCATATGTTAGTCCAACCTCTCTTTCTAGCTCAAACACCCCTATACCAAAGCAAGAGAAGTTGAAAATGAAAATGGCAGAGGAAGGTCTTGGAGAATATAATCTAAGCCAACTCTTTTGTGTTGGGAAATTATCCACTCCCCCCAGAACTTATGGCAAGCCTCAAAAGTTGCTTCAGCCACCACTGACCAAGCAAGCATGCACTATGGCGTAGTTCATCCTTGGTAAAAGTCAGGAAGAGGAAACCAAAGATGAGGATCTAGTAGAATGGATCTACAAATACCCTATCACCACAAAAATCCCACAGGCTAAATTTCCTACTGATAAATATGGAAAATGCCTCACTATCATGCAAAGAATGGGCTATGATGGTCAGAGTGCTTTGGGACATTGTAAAAAAGGACAACACGAGCCCTTATAGCCTGAGTTGAAACCCAAAGATAACACTGGATTAGGTTTTCACAAGGAGTTGCGTCCTAAGCTTAGATTCAAAGGTAAGCCACGCAACACCATTTATAAAATAGTTACTCCAAGGAGGCCCTCCTTGATTATATCTGTAGCACCAACTAAACCCATTATACCAACAAAACTAATCATCAAATCAATAGCATCAATCACACTAGCAACATAAACAACACTGATGATTCTAGCAGTAGCACCAACTGCACTAGCAAGACTGATTAAACCATCAGTAGCAGCGGCAGTAACACCATCAACAAACCCCATAACTCCACCAACAACATCAGTACCATCAACAACATCAACAACATTGATAATTCTATCAGAAACAACAGTAGCACCAACAACAATGATACTCCCAATAGCAGATTCAATGACACCGATAATCCTACCAGTGACACCATGGTGCAGGAGAACCTAGTTTCAAGAGGTTCCATGAGGTCAAGTGTGATGTCATGAGTAATTTCAATAATTTTTGAGCTTATAAGGTCTATTTGAGTCATAGTAAATCATAATGTAAGGCTATGTAAGCCATTTTTCATAAATTGTCCAAAAGGTCCTCATGAGGTTGAAATGTTCCAAAATGTGTTTAAAGACCCAAATAAGGGTAATAAGGATGTAAAATGCATAAATGAGGAGTTCCAAATTGGTTAAAGGGTAGTTATGAGAGTTCCCAAGAATGGGAATCACTATTTAAATGATGTAATGTTGATCCAAACCGAAGAGAAAGAAGGAGTACATTTTGTTTGAAATTGGGAATTCAAAAACCTTTGTTTTGCAGTCCTAAAACAGTTATCTTCTCTATTTCTAGGCCTTGTATGGCCATGTAAGGCCTAGAAATGGTGTATAATTATTATGAAAAGTTAGAGAAATGAGTTAACTTTATTTTGGCTTTGGTTTGGTGTTTTTTTATGAATGAATGAATGAGTTATGTTAGTTTTTGTAAAAAATAGTTTGTAAACCCTCATTTACAGAGGTGTGTGCAAGGGTTTGACCATATTGCAACTTTTAACCATGGGAAAAATCTAAATCTTAGTTATTCTGAGATTAGATCAAAGGAGCTTTCATATGGATTTTATTTCATATCAAATGGTTTTGTTTTGTGAAAGATATTTGATGCCCTAGGCGGACTGGGCATGCACATTTCTTGTTTTTTCTATGATAGTCAAAACGGTCTCAGTGCAGAGGGCATAAATCTCTAATGAACCATTCGATCTTTACAAATTTTTAATATGCTTTAGAAAGAATAGTTATCTATGTCTTCACTAGAGAGATTTTCAAAATATTGTCTGGTTTGAAAGATGTTTATAATAGAATGCAGGGTATCAAAACTGTCACAACTGGGATAGATTTGGAAGGTGATTAGGAGCATGAAGTGGATGGACTCATGATTGATTGGTATGAGTTTTTAAGGATATGGCGAAAGTTTTGTGATTAATTTAAGGTTATTGATTGTATGTTTAAGTTTATGAAATGTAAAGGTTGTAAGTATCTTTGATAAGATTGAGGAACCTATCATATTTGTTATTGATTCAATGATAAGGTGTGTTGTTACATGAGAAATGCCTCTAAAATGTTGTTCAGATGATTGGATCAGCATGATCCTTTATGGTTGGTTGGTTTTACATGATGCTCTGCATCACACCAACAACATCAACAACTCCTATAATCTTGTTGGCAGCACCAATAATCTCATCTATAAAAGTGCTTACACCCGTGACAAATACATTCTTCAATACAAAGGATACCCCAGGCTGGTACAGTAATAGGATGTTAGAGAGTGATTCAGAGACTGACCCGCATGAGTGGGAATTTGATACATTGAATCTAAATACTTTAGACAAGGAAGAAACATCACCTATGCCACCTCGTAAAGATATCCTAGTTTATGGAGAGGCCTGGATTAAAACCTTTTGGGGTCATGAGCAAGAAATACCTTCCATGGGTCCTACATCAAATCCGACACCAGAACATAAAAAGGAGAGTACCATTGACGAACTTCACTCATCTATATTAACCCTCACTGACACATCCTTTGAACTTAACTTAATTGATGAGGTCATGCCTATCATCCACCCCAAACTCATTGGCTAGAACCAACCAAATCCCCCATGTCTTGATCACTTCCAAAATGATGAGGCGCTCATCGACTTTTTAGAAATACGGGAACACATATCAAGCGGGGATCACAAAGCTGGATTTGCCATCAAACTTAATAGCACAAAATACTTTGGGGAAGACCCCAAACCTTTCAGCTCCAAAAACATCAGAATAAAACATGGAACTTCTAGTGGAAACCACATAGTGGCACTTGTTCATCCCAAAAAAGTAAAAATAAAGAGTGTATCCAAAGGTGAAAACCTCTCTGAGGCGCCTAAGGATGAAAGGTTTGAAATCCTCCCCTCTACTACAAATCAGGAGAGATCGATGATTCTAATCAAAGAAACCAAATAATTCAATGTGGGGACCCCTGAGACTCCTCACAAAATACATTTGGCATATCTACTCACCCCAGAGGAATAGCCAAAATTTATAGAATTCTTCTAGAAGCATCAAATCAACTTCACATGGTCTTATGCAGACATGCCTTGTCTAGATCTTGATTTGGTCATGCATCATCTCACCATGGAAGAAGGAGCTAAATTGGTAAAACAAAAGCTCAGAAAGATGCACCCATAGATTATTGTGCTTGTCAAGGCAGAACTCAAAAAGCTCTTAGATGTTGGCTTCATTCGACCAGTCAATTATGTTGATTGGATCTCCAACATTGTACCTATCGGCAATCCTAATGTTGGTATATGTACTCTATACTAACTTTAGATATTTGAACAAGGCATGCCTGAAGGATGACTTCCCCTTACCAAACATCGACATGATTGTCGATCTCACAACAAGTCATGCCATGTTTTCTCTTGTGGATGGATTTTTTGGGTACAACTAAATCAAGATTGCTCCAGAAGATCAACATAAAACAAATTTCACATGCCCATGGGGAACCTATTATTGGAATGTAATGTCATTTGGTCTAAAAAATGCAAGGGCAACCTATCAGAGGGAGATGAAAACCATCATTCATGACCTAATGCACACTATAATGGAGGATTATATCGATGATTTACTAGCTAAATCATTAACAAGAGAAGGTCGTCTAGCAATACTGGGTCAAATCTTTGCCAAATTAGAGCAATATCATGTATGACTTAATCCAAAGAAATGTGTCTTTGGACTAACCTCCAGGAAGCTCCTAGGATACATTGTCTCAAGCAAGGGTATTGAAGTAGATATGGCAAAATTCAAAGCAATCATGTACATGCCACCTCCCAAGAACATCAGTCAGTTAAGGACACTACAAGGGCAACTACAATCAATGTGAAGATTCATTGCACAATTGGCTGATAAGTGTCATCCCTTCATGCATCTATTACATAAGAATATCTGCTTTCAATGGGATACAAAGTGCCAGCAAGCATTCCAAATTCTTATAGATTACCTGTTGAATACACCATTGCTAATCCCACCGGATCCAAGTAGACCTATATTGTTCTATATTTCAGCTACTAATACAACATTAGGAGTACTCCTAGCACAACATAATGCAGAAGGAAAAGAATGTGTTGTATATTATATCTCTTGCACCTTGGTAGGCTATGAACTCAATTACACACCTATTGAGCAATCTTTCCTAGTAGTTATTTTGGCAGCCACCAAACTGAGGCACTACATGTTAACACATAAGGTACAACTCTTTGCTAGAATTGATCCACTCAAGTACCTACTCAACTAGGCAACATTGATAGGCCCCTTGGCCAAATGGGTTATGATTCTAAGTGAATTTGACATTGAGTACATGGATCGCAAGGCTATCAAGGGGAAAGTTATTGCAGATTAGATGGCTGATGCACCCCTCATAGGTGATCATCCTCTTGTTTCAAATTTTCTAGATGAAGAGATCTTCATGATCACAATAGCACTGATAGTTCTGATACTTAATGTTAAGTATAGATGTCAAGCTAACAAGATGAGAGGGGGGGGTGAATCATACAAACTTAATCTTCCATAAAAACAATAGATTCAACCTCGGTAACACATACTTCAGCAATATAACCCAAACTACTAAACATGCAAACTCATAAGCATATAAACATCATAACACTCATAACACCAGATTTAACGTGGAAACCCAAATAGGGAAAAACCACTGTGGGATTTTGGACCCACTAACAAAATATAATCTTCTAGAGTATGCTTGGTTAAAAGCAAATCCTGTTAAAGATTACAAACACATTGCTAGATGTGACTCGGTTAAGGGATTTCCCTTAGATCTGTTAGGGTCTTCACCTTGTTAGAAGTGACCTTGTTAAAGGATTTCAAACACTCAATCAGAATGTCATCTTGCTAGAGGGTTTTACAAATAAGACTGTTAAGTCCACTCGGTTAAGAGATTTTCTATCACTTTACAAAATAATAGTAATAAAAATCTATCTACAACTTCACATCTAAAATGCTAAAGTAGATTCGTATTTGCTCAATACAATCTAGTCATAGGACTTATCTTGTCCATCTGTTGGGCTCTATACTCTATTATTCAAAATAGGTCTTCAAGCTTTTGTGCTCGGTAATCACTATGTAGCATCCCTGTGCATACACTTGCCCGCATACATTGTTTATCAACAGTTCCTTATTTATAAACAATTTTCCAATCGCTTAATCTCCTTGATCACATTTCTCATGATCAATCATAGCCATCAGGTCTTCAAACTTGACTAGGTTCAATGTATCCTTCGATTTGAAAACATTTTACCTCACCTTGGAACTTGCATACATTTCTTGGAACTTGTGCTAGGGTATTACAGTTCAATCTGAGTTGTAGATCTTCCTGCTGATCTTTCTTTGCCATAGATCCTTAACAACCTTTATACACATTGTAACAATAATTTAATCATAACCAGCTCATCAGCTTCCTTCATTAAATAATGCTTTTATTCAATGCATTCTGTTATTACTCAGTTGCAACTTGGTAAATACTAAACTTCACTCGGTAGACATTCTGCCTTCATTAACCGATAGCGATAACCTTAGGGTTTATCGACTAGGTTCCTTAGGGTTTACCGACTAGGCTCTTTGCTCAGTAACATAGTATAGTATTAACCTTACAATCAACAACATATGTACGATATCAAAATAATCTAAACATCATGATCTCATCATTGTCTAACTCGGTAATAGTTGCCCATTGAATAACTTATTCCTCCCCTTATTCATCACATTCTTTCTATGTCTTTTATCAATATCTTTATACTCACCAAATCATACTTCTTAAGATATGGCAACATCATACTGAATTAGAAAATCAATTTCTTGACATCAATGACAAAATAATAATATTAAGACAGTAAACATCCTTAATCAGCTATATCCACAATCATCAACAACCTTCTCAATATCCTTAATGAAATGCCAACAATCTCTTATTTTAATTGGAATGCCAACAATCTCCCTTTGTCTGTTATAATGCCAATAATCTCCTCCTTTGGCATTGATGGAAAAACCAATTGATATGCCCTAATTGATTCAGATTGCTTTGAGATTCTAACATGCTGAAATGGTCTCCCCCTGTCATTAGTCTTCTCCCCCATATAATAGTCTTCTCCCCTTTTCTTCAGTCTTCTCCCCCTTTGACAACAATGCCAAAAAGTAAAGAACTAAAACATAATTTCTTCTTGTATGAAGTTATTTCCTACTGTTATGTGTCAACTTAGTCTCGGTCAGAGTATTTTGACTTCAATTCGTGTTCCCTGTTATTGTTTCCTGCACACCTTTAGAAAACACCCTAAAGTGTGTAAATCGGCATCAACTCCTAAAAGATATTCTGTAGAGTCATCAAATTGATGCTTTCACCGAACTTGGTCAGTGAATGGAAGATAGGGGTAGGACCCCTAACTTACTTCTGAGATACTCAAAAGTGTCCCTTGGTAGTGGCTTGGTGAAGATATCTGCTATTTGTTCCTTTGTGCTAACATACTCCAACACCACTTTCTTCTCTTGAACTTCTTCTCTAAGATAATGATATTTGATAGACATGTGCTTTGTCTTAGAGTGCATAACAGGATTCTTTGAAATGTTAATGGCACTAGTATTGTCACAGAATATAGTTACTGGCTCGATAACTTTCTCATTTATACCATCCAACAACTGTTTGATCCATGCTATATTGGTACAATTCAATGCTGCAGGAATGTATTCAACTTTTGTTGTTGATTGTGAAACACATCCTTGTTTCTTACTAAGCCAACTCACTAGTCTTTCTCCTAAAAAGAAAGCTCCTCCACTTGTGTTTTTTCTGTCATCAATGTTGCTTGCCCAATCAGCATCAGTATAAACTTTTAAATCTGATATACTAAGCCATAATCCTCAGTGCCTTTCAAGTATCTAAAAAAATCCTCTTGATTGTTGTCATGTGTGTTTCCTTGGGATCTGCAGAGAATCTTGCAACTATACCTACTGCATGTGCTATATCAGACCTGCTGTGAACAACATATTGTAGCTTTCCAATCATGGTTCAGTAAAGTGTCTCATCAACAAATGCAGATTCATCATTCTTTGATAGTTTACAGTTGGTAGTCATAGGAGTACTTACTGGTTTTGAATCCTCCATTCCAAATTTCTTCAAGATTTCCTTTATGTACTTGGATTGATTAATGAAAATCTCATCTTTCATTTGCAGTATTTGTAAACCTATAAAACACTTTATCTCACCAATTAACGACATCTCAAATTCTTTGCTCATTTCATTTCCAAAGTTCTTTCATAGAGAGTCATTTCCACAAAAGATAATATCATCAACAAATATGGCTGAGATTAGTATTCCATTTTCATCATTCTTCATGTACATGTTATTGTTTTCACTTGTTCTTATAAAACCAATATTGATTAAATAAGAGTGCAATCTTTCATACCATGCTCTAGGTGCTTGTTTCAGACCATATAAAGCTTTGTTCAATTTACATACCTGATCTTTATTCTTGTCTTCAACAAATCCTTCAAGTTGTTCAATAAAAACTTCTTCTTCTAATATACCATTCAGAAATGTAGATTTGACATCCATTTGATATACCTTGAAATTCTTGTAAGAAGCATATGTCAACAAAGTTCTTACTCCTTCAAGTCTTGCCATAGGTGCAAAAGTCTCACCATAATCAATTCCTTCTTCTTGGGCATAACCTTTGCAAACTAATCTTGCTTTATTTCGAATGACCTCACCTTTTTCATTCAACTTGTTTCTGAAAATCCACTTTGTACCGATTACATTTTTGTCCTTCGGTCTTGGGACCAGTGTCCATGTGTCATTCTTCTTGATTTGATCAATCTCTTTTGTCATAGCATTTATCCAATCTTCGCTGTTAAATGCCTCTTTCACTATTCTCGGTTCAAATTCAGATATCAGACATGTGTTATGTCTTAGTTTGTTCCTTGTCATCATTGGATCATTCTTATCTCCTATAATCTGACTTGAGGCATGATATCTTGTGACATACTTGGCTAATATAGACTAGGTAGGCTCTGTATGATCTTCTTCATCACTAGGTAACTGGATATTTTCTTCATTTTCTTCAATAGTTCTCTCGATAAGACTTGTCGGTTGAACATAGACAAATCCTTCATAATCTTCTGGTTCCTTGGAGTTTCCTTCATCATTTCTTTCTGCAAATTCATCAATTTTAACATTTGCACTTTCTACTATTTTGTTAGATGATTTGATCAGACATTTAAATGCTTTACTTCTAGAAGAATAACCAAGAAATGTTCCTTCTTCACTTTTCTGATCAAACTTGCCATTTCTATCATCTTTGTGAATATAGCATCTACTTCCAAAGATTTTAAAATAACTTACATTAGGTTTCTTGTCATACCAGATCTCATATGGTGTCTTCAAAGTTCCTTTCTTTAGTTGTACTCGGTTCAGGGTGTAAACTGTTGTGCTTATTGCTTCTCTCCAAAATGTTTGTGGCACTTTCTTTTCAATCATCAGGGTTCTGGCACAATCCATAATAGATCTGTTTCTTCTCTCAGCAATTCCATTTTGTTGTGGAGTTCTCTGTGCAGAGACTTGTCTTTTTATACCATGATCATTGCAGAATAAGTTGAACTCATCACATGTGAACTCTCCTCCTTTGTCTGGTCTAAGACATTTCAGTTGTCTTCCTGTTTCATTTTCAACTCTTGCCTTGTACCATTTAAACATTTGAAAAGATTCTAATTTTTCTTTTAAAAACATTACTGACATCATCCTTGAGTAATCATCCACAAATAATATGAAATATTTATCACCATAATAACTTTGAACTTTCATAGGACCACAAAGATCAGTGTGCACAAGATCTAAAATTCCCTTAGAAGTGTAGGACTTACTTGTAAAGCTTGATCTTGTCATTTTACCCATCTGGCATCCTCGACACATAGCATTTTCAGGTTTTTCAAGACTCAGTAGACCTCTTACTCAGTGCTTCTTGCTTATTTTGATCAGATTATCAAAATTTACATGACAAAACCTTTTATGCCATAACCAGGTATCATCTATCTTTGCATACAGTTCCGAGTTGAGTCAAGGTGAAATGTGTTACCTTTTGTTTGTGTCCCAGTAGCAACTAACTTTCCATGCTTGTCATTAACTTTGACAATTCCTTTCTGAAATTCTATTCGGTAACCTGTGTTGTTTAGTTGTGCTACACTCAACAAATTGTATTTCAAACCTTCAACCTAATAAACATCATTACATTTTGCATTGTCAAGAAGTGTTATAGATCCTTTACCTTTTACTGGACATGGTGCATCATTACCAAACCTTACATAGCCTCCATCATAATCTTCTAATATAACAAACTTATGTTTATCACATGTCATGTGATGTGAGCATTCACTATCTATGATCCAAGAATCATTAGTATTTATGTGAGATATTAGGGCTTTTTATTCATACCTTTCTTCATCTGATCCATCTTTGATAGCCACATAAACTACTTCCTCTGTATCAGTTTCATCTGATTTATCATCATTGCATTCCTCATCGGCTATTAAGCATGACTTTCTATCTTTTCTTCTAAAGTCTCGATGTCCTCTGTAATGATTATCTTTCTATCTGTCATCTCGGTAATCTCTCTTTTTAGTAGAATCTATTAGGACTATTTAAAATTGAGTAACGTTTATAGGCCCATTTCAAAAGTTTGCTCTGCATGTCAGAAAAGTACCTAAATGAGTTAGTTTGAATGGCTTAGTTTGAGAGAGGGAAAGTGGAGCTAGTTGATTTTCAGAGGGTAAGGCCCGAGATTCATGTCCCACACCTTTCATTTGGCCTATTCAGTGATGTGCAACTTTTAGAATTCAATTTGGATAAGTTTATGAGGTACCCATTTTGAGGGGTGAGCTGGAAGTGCATTTTAGGCACAAATGCAGATTTTATGGAGTAGCCTTCTTTGAGCGATTACATCTTTTGCCCTGTTGATTGTCATGGAGAAATTCAAAATAGATTCAATTTTCTGCATTAATGTGAGTCAGCTTGCAAAATTTCACGTCTTGACGAATCTATTTACTCAGTTTTCATAGCCAAATCCGTTTGCAGTTTGTGTGGTTTGACTAGTCCCTATTTCGATAGCTAGTCAGAGCCCTATTTCGCACAAGTGTAAAAGTTGCCTCAGTAAGTGTCATGTCAAAATGTTTGTTCCAGACTAATGTTGGTATAAATGATGAGCTACATTTCAAATTTCAAGCCTTTATCAATCCGTTTGATCGATTTTCAAAAGAGCTCATTTTACCATCAAATTCAATTATCCGCACTCCAGTGTTATATCAGTTAATGTAGCCATTTTGGTGAGTGCACCATTTGCATCCTATCAGTCTGGTGATCAAACTTTGATTTCCAAGTTTTAATATGTACTTTAAGGTACCTATGTTCCGAATTTGAGGACCTACGTAGGTTGTTTGATATTTTTGAGAAAGGCGTCATGTGTTGCCAGGACATTGACTTCATCAGGTCCGCAGTGTCAACAAAGCTTGTTGGGCATTTTCAAAAATTAATATCTCTTCGCTCGGGACTCATCTTGAGAAACCGTTTGGTAGAAGTCATCCTTGTATATCAGAGTACACGCTTGTTAGATGGCGAGCTCCAAAAAGCTGTTTTGACAGCTTTGAAAATTACGTCTTCGCGATTAAATGCAAAAATGTGGCGTAATCGCCTAAAGGTTGTAAAATGTGGATTAATGATCCGAAAACAATGCCGATCATTTCCAGAGGTGTGTTTAAAGTTACTGAATCATTCCAAAGGTCAGTTGCATGAAATCAAATTTTTTTTTTAGTCGGACCCACTTTGGGGCTCGACCTGGCTCATGCCTATGCATTGTTATTTTATTGGCGACTTGGCCTTATGAGCATTCCCAAAATAATGTTGACATCCACGGTTGGAATTGAATACTTATATGTTTCCCACCAAAGGATAGTGCGAAATGAAGATGCCTCTTGTGGTCAAAACAGACCAAGGCAATAAATCTTTTAAACTCTCCAGGCAATTTCAAATTGGCAAGTTTAATGCCGAATCTTCCTTCAGCAACAGAGAAGGGAAATTAAAAAAAAATACAAATGTACCTAGCAGATGATGTTGAATGGAGAAGGGATTGATCATTTAGCAAATATAATTGGCATGTGAAGTGCCAGCCATATTCCCTCCTCCTGCATGAAGTGTGGTGTAGCAGATCGAAGGCCAATGAAAATTCCAAATTAATGCAATGTCCTCCCTGTGTGGTATGAGTCTGAGAGGAATTAAAATTCAAATAAATTGCAATTAGCAGGCCTAGAGCTACCATCTCCCTCACTGCACATGAATTGTTTTTTTTGAAGTACATATTGTAAATGAAATGTATGGCTGGGAAAGGTTTGATAAACCTTAAACTTAATGCAATTAGCATGTACAACCAGCAATCCTCCTTGCATGGAGTAAAATGGTGAAAAGGCTGTAGAAACTTTTTAAGCAAATGCATAATGGCAGGTTTAAACCAAATGTTTCTCCTTCCTTCCACGTGAATGTTGGAGAGGCAGCAATAAATTTTAAAGAAATGCCATTTTAACATTCAACACAATGCAATTGGTATAAACTCTAGCTAATCTTCCCTGAAGCATGTGGAAATGGAGTTTGAAGGGAAGCAAAAAACCATGAAGAAAATGCAAATTTGGCAAGTGTAAAACTTGAAGTCCTTCAGCCTGCTGTGAGTATGGCGTTGAAGGAGTGGAAAGGAAAAATAAAATTCCAACCAAGTGCCAAATCCTCACATGGAAGTCACTTGGAAAAGGCTGTCGAAAGCTTTCAGCCATAACAAATCCTCTCCCCCAGGTGAAAACCAACAAAGCCCTTGTGTGTGGTGAATGAGGAAGGGGAGGCATTACCAGCAGGCAATATGTAACATTAATAGCAAATTCATTTGGCTGGTGTAAAGCCCAGGTGCCATGACCTTTTCCAGCATCCTCTCAGGCGCAGTGGAGAAGGGAGTTTAAAGTGTTTTTAATCAAATGCATTGGCAGCCATGAAGTCTCAGAAATTGCTTCAAAAAAATGCACAGCCCCAGGCAAATAGCTTTATCCCACATTGGCTGGGAAGTGGTACCTTTTGGTATTTATAAGCAAAAACACACAGTAGTTGTAGACGTATAAAAATGACCATATTCCTAAATGAATATTTTATGTTCATTTCTCTATTTGATTAAATCCAATTTAATTAAATTATCCACATTCTTCTATTTTATTAAGTAAATTACTCAATTTATTTAAATAAAATTTACTATACCCATTTAATGAATAAATCATTTTATTCAATTAAATCCCCCCTATCCACTTTTAATTAAATTCAAATTTAATTAAATAGTTATCTTAAATTGAATAAATCTAATTTATTTAATTTCCCCAAATTGCAACCAAATTGAATTAAATTACTTTATTTCAATTAAATCCTATTATCCCTCCATCCATTTGCAAAATCCCAAACCCCTTTCTAATCCCTTCTAGAATCTTCTAATCACTTCTAATTAAACCTAACCCCTCCTCTAAACTTTGTTACATCCCTAAGCAAAGGGAAGTCACTTCTCAAACCCTCAAAGTCTTTGATAACCATTAAAGGCTTCAAGTCTTCAACCACTAAATTCCTCAAAGTCTTTGATAACCATTAAAGGTTTCCAACTTTCAACCACTTAATCCCTAAAGTCTCCATTAACCATTAATGGTTAACTCAAACCCTCCTACATGGTTAAAACATTTGTTTTGACTCATCATTCATCCAACCTAAGGGTCTCATCAGGCCATTAATGCTTTGACCATGATTATCTCTTAATCATTTGCACAAAGGTTTATCCTTGGATTAACTCTTAATCCAGTGGGTAATCTTAATTTAGACTTGACCCTTAGCCTCTAGATAACCATGAGGTCTTCTCAGGCATTCAATGCCTCCAACCCCTTCTCTCAACCCAACCCTATGTTGACACTTGTCACCATTTCATTGGTGCCAATTGTGCACATGGATCCCCAACTTTCAACCTCAACCCTTGATTAAACCATTCAATCCTGACCATCCATTGCCCTGTTTTTGCTATAAATAAAGCTCTCATTCCTCCATTTTCAACAATCATCCTTCAAATTTGTAGCATCACACTTATGCTCAAATACATTCAAGCTTTCTCATTTCATATATGTTCATCATTTAGTCTCTCTTAAATCAGGAATTAGACTAAATATGCATGTTTAGAATAATTTCTTTATCATTTTAGCTCAATCATAGACTAAATATATCATGTTAGGATTGTACTCATACTAATCTTGTCATCTTATAATCTAGTTTATTGCATTTTAAGATCATGCATAGCTTAGGATGCATCTCATACTAAAATCTATCAAAGCATCCCTCGTTCTTGCATTTGCCATCCCTAAACCATTTTGCTCAGTGATCTGAGAGCAAAAACATTGGTTTGAGGGACATTGTGAGATAGAGAACCATGGGACCCACCTTGGGAAGCTGAGTAATACTACATTACTCCATAGCTTGCACCAAGAAGTCCTGTGTGTGTGTATGGACAAGTTATTTAGCAATATTTTCACATATTGAGTTTTATCAGCCCACTTTTCCCGCATACAGTAGTAATATGTCTAAGTCATTAAGGCTTTTGATGGACGGTGCCTATGGGCGCCCAAGGTGGGTCCACACACGAGCATGCATCCCGAGGCGATGGAGGAGGTGATTGAGCAATGACTACGTGGACCCCACGTAGGCACACTTCCTGAGGTAGATAGGTGGAATTTTGCAGAGAAAGGTCAGCTTAATGAGTGAGCAAGTTTGAGATGGATCAACGGTGCGTGCAGTTTCGCGAAGGCGAGATGCACGGAAGTTAAGCCCTACGAAGTTGCGAAAAGGGTAAATGTCGAGCATGTTAGATGGAGATCGACGGCTTGCACGGTTTCGTAGATTGAAGATGCATGAACATTAGACCCTGCCAAGTTGTGAAAGCTAGGTGGCGCATAGGTGGCGGGTACAGTCAGCGGTCCAGCAGGTGGGTCTCGGTGAGGTAGCGGTGATGTGGCATAGAGGTGGCGGTGACGTGACGCTGAGGTGGTGTACACATGGCGGCCAAGTGGCAGTGAGAAAGCAGATGACATGGCAGTGATGAAGTGTCATCCTAGGTGGCGTTCGGTCAACCCCATTGACCAATCGGAGGCCACCACGTGGAAAGGCATCAGAGCACATTCAGAGCAAAAAACTCAAAATTAAAATTGTAAATGATATAGTTTGAACTATATTAAATAATTCAAAAATCTAAATGATGGTGCACATTGGGAAATTAATTCGCTCAGGGCTCAATTTTTGGCCAAAGTATGAAGTGCTATATGTTTTTGGAAAGCTCTCGGAGTAAGGAATGCGATTATGAGGTTAATTTTGACAAATGTGGGATATTTTGGAAGCAGTTTCTAGGGGAACGAAATTCAGTTAGAGAGGAGACACTTGGCAATTCAGTTGCAGATTTGATTTGGTTCCCTCTCCCTTTTATTCCCAATTCTTCTCAATTGTAAGGGTTCCAGAATTCTGTGAGGAAGTGCTCCAGTTTTCATGGCTTCCATTTTCTGAATTTCTTGACCCAAACTTGTAAAGTTCTATGGATCTATTCAGGGTATAGAGGCTACATTGTAGGATGACAGATTGTTTTCTAGTTGCAGGTCTTACTTGTGTCAGGCATGAGTAAATTTTCTATGATATTGTCTCTGTGTATGCATTTAATTGTTATGAATTGAAACCTCAAGGAGGCTTATAATTTGTCATCTCAAGGAGATTGTATGATTGTTTGTAGGCATTCTTCAATGAATAGTTTAAATTCTATAATCAATCATAAACAATGGAATGTGTCCCAGATTTGATAATTTTATGAATGGATTGAGTAATGCATTAGTACAAGGTATTAATGCAGGGATATGTTGTAAGGAAAACCAATTTGCAGCTGTGATTAACATTTTGTAGTTCTGTGTGTGTGACTCTGTTGCCCAATGAACAAGGCACTGGTTTTTGACAGATTTGGGGATGGTTTTAGATCAACATTTTAAAAGACAAATCTATTTCCCTTTATGTGTAGGGGTGTGTTCTTTTCATTCCAAGCTCTATTTTCATTTATGATTTATACAGATCTAGCCAATCTGTAATGTGTTTCTAGATTTGGTGAGCTTGTGAAATGATCTATCTGCTTAGTGTTGATGCAGTTATGTGTTTGTAATTGTTGTATTCAAAGCATCAAAGGTATACCCGCCTAGGTTTTGTAGAGCCTAAAGAGTAGAAGGATTCATATCCTTGTCATGTTGTCCAAGCCCTGATGTGTTTCATAGACTGAAATTGGCCATTTCATAGAAGGATTGCAGGTACACTTGGGTTATCACTTTTGGTGAACAACAAAAATGGCGACTGTGCTGGGGAAGAAATGAACTGTCAAGAGCCTCTGGTTAAGAAAGATTTAATTCATATAAGGTTGAGATTATCCCATCCGAGTCACCACAACAAAAATGGTGACTCTGCTGGGGAATAAATGGATATAAATGCTTGATTGATATGGTTAGAGGTTGAATGTGTTCCTAGTCCTGTCAATTTCATATCTAGCCAGTCTGTCCATTGTGTATGCATAGAGTGTAAATTGGTTTCATGGTGAAGAAAATGCTCCTTGTTCTGGATCTGCAGAATGATATGTGTATGATGTCATAGTTTATGAAGGAGTAATAGTGAATGCATGGTTGAAAGTTGTGAGAAGTTCTTTCAGCTGTGTGCGAATTTTTCCCCAATTCCTTATTGGGTGGCGACTCTCTGGTTCATACCAGTGTTAAATAGCTTGGAAGAGTGTTGATTGCAGCAAGATTGAAAGAGAAACAGAGAATTAAATAAGTGTTGAGTGGTGTTCTGTTGTTCAAAATATCCTCTATGCAAGAGGTGGCGACTCTGATGTAAAAGACAGTGCTAAAGTGTAAAGTAAATCTCTAGATCTACAAGTCTTACAACTGCAAAGCTCTAGGTATTTTTAGAGGATTTAAATGCAAGACATCTCTTCTGAAAGTTTGAATGTATAATGTAGCTTTCCCATTTAGTGAACAACACTAGTAAAGAGGGAAAGAGGGGATTTCAAAGTCCATTTGCATATTTATTCTGCTGAAATGTCCAGAGTATATGTTCTTCTGTTATAGTATGCAAATTTAGGAAAGATTTGTGTCAAGGAGTGTTATGAATAGATCAATATAAGGATACTTGCTTGAGGTATTTTATTCCAGATTGTATAATCATTTGTGGGAGTAGGAAAAATGAATAGTAAAGATTTTCAACCTTGTGTATTTCCACATAGAGCCATGCCAGGTGAAGTGTCACAACCATATAATAGGAGAAGTTTCATCATGAAACATTATGCTGGTCTAAATTTCAGAGATATTCCGGGTTACCCAAATCCCATACCCACAGAAATTAGAAAGTATTTGCCCATATTCAGTGGGAAGAAATCAGAATCAGCATGTCAACATGTTAGAAGACTTTCAGATTTGATAGGAGAATTTGAAATTGGCCAGGAAGATATATGCATGAAGTTGTTTATTCAGTCATTAAAAGAGGATGCAAGAGATTGGTTCTCTTTTTTGCCAGTGAATTCTATTACCTCATGGGAAGAATTGGTTTCAAATTTCATGGATCAATTCAATGAGAAGGTGAGTGATTCCGACTTGCTGAAAGAATTCACCTGTATATAAATCAGGGAAGATGAATTGGTACCAACGTTTAATATCAGATTTTCACAAGCTTTGTCCAAAATTTCTAGAAAGTATAAACTTGATGATAAAGTATGTCTGGATGTTTATATGAGTGCATTTGATGAGAAGATGGGTTTCCTATTGAGAAACAAAGAACCCAAAACCTTGTATGAAGCTTTTAACACAGCTAGGGACATTGAAAACAATTTGAAATTAGGGATAGCTAAGAGGTTTGTGTCTGCTGTGGTTTCTTGTCAAAGTACCTTCAATGGTGAAATACCATGTGAGACTCAGCAAATCATTCTGTGTCTAGGTGCATCAAGCTCTGCAGTTCTGAATGGTTTTGTGGATGCATGTGTTTCAGATTTGAATGAGAATCAAGAACCTCTGCTGTTAATGTCGGTTGTCTCTCACAGTAATGATGGAATGATCAGTGTGAAGCATTGTGAAAATGTTGATACAGAGACAGATATATACAAGGGATATGTACCATTTGATTTGTATGCCAGTTATGTTGATTATGTGGCTGCTAACTACCAAGTGAATCATGCATCTCTCCAAGATAATATTGGTGAAAATAATGATGGGGATGACCATCAATCTTTACATGCTGCTGATGTATTTGATGTTGAAATACCAAATACAGAGGGATTACTAAGTGTTGCTGTGTGTGCAAGTGAAAGTGTGCAATATGATGAAAATCAGAATTGTTTGGTGCGAACAATAGCTGATCCTCTTTTAAACATTGATGATGTCAATTGTGTTGAGGATGAAGTAAATGTTGTTTCAAATTTCACTTCAGACTTCGCTTCTTATAATCATGTTGATAATCTTTCTTTTTTGAAAGATATGCACAATGTTAATTCAAAAAATTGTGATGGTATGCATGATTGCAATGAAGATATAGCACACATGGATGGAGAAAATTTTACGGAATTTCAAATGGAACAGCAAAGTGCAATGCAAGTCCAGAAGATTGCAGAACAACAAAGTGCAATGCAAGTCCAGAAGATTGCAGAACTTAAGAAAGCTCTTGAAGTTATGGATAAGAAAGTTCAGATATTGGAGAGCCTTCGAGCTGTTGATGAAGACCTTTTGCAATATAGTGAAGAGGATTCTTCAGAAGAGGACTATGAATTGAATGTTTGTACCTTTAATGAACATGCTGACCTAACAGATGGTTTTATGACAGAAGATTTTAGTGAACATGCTAAAAACTTATCTGATGAAGTAAATGGTAGCGATGTTCATGTTCATTCTTTGGCTGATGACGAGTGTTCAATTGGTGAAGAAGATCAATTGTGGCAAGATAAGTTTGATTATCTTGATTTTCAAAATGATGGTCATAGAATAAAATATCATGAATGTGAAACATGGAACACTGAGGATTGTTCCAGCCAAGTTTCATTTTCTTCTTTGTCTGATGAAGATGATTATGAGGATCGAATGGATGGTGTCTTTAGCAATTTTACTAATGCTTTATTCAATGCTAATATAGATACAGACCAATCACTTCAATGCCATAATGCTCATAAAGGAATTGTCCATTTGGTTTCTAACCCTTTGTATGAAGAAATAACTGATCAGCCAAATGTTGTAAATGATGAACTAGTCCATAATACTAATGAAATTCCGAACAACAATAGCATGGGTTGTAAAAATTTATTTCATGATGAAGGTAAGAGGCATGGGTTATGTGATGATCATTCAAAACCACAAATGAAAGTGTTTCAGGTGGATGTAAGCCTGAAAGAGAAAGAGTTACCTGAGGATTTGCTTCAGCCAGAGGTATGCATTCTTTTCCATGAATGGGATGTTGAGAATGCAGAGGTTTTCAGTTTGATAAGCAAGGATAGTATGAGGTGTGATATGCATAGTGAAGTATCACATCTGGATTGTAATGTTCATGTTCCTTGTTTGCATCAGTTGATTAATAATGCCCCTCATTCTATGAATTTAAATGATAATAAGACATGTGCTGATAGGAATTGCAATGTTGAGAATGAGTGTTTTATTTTTCAAGTTTAGCATGATGATGTCGTTGCAAATGGTAGAATTGATTGCGATAGTGAAATGCATGGTATCTTGTGGGAAGGCCTCTATGGTGAATTGTCTCATATTTTTACTTGTGTTGAAGTAGTGTGTGATTACAAAGTTCAGAATCAGACAAGAGGTAAGCACACTAGCTGTTTCAATAATGAGACAAAAGAGGTGGATTTTAAAAGCTATGCTCAGTTGTTACTAGAAGGTGCCTTTGTTTGGATCATGGTATCAAGTGATGAAAATCAGATTTTTGACAGAGGTAAATGCTAAGATTGATTGAGCGGGTTGTATTCAGTTTTAAGCATGTTTGTATCTATTGTATAGTCGCTTTGCTTCAGTTGTGTGGTTTTCAATAAAGTGCCCTGCTGCTTGGGTAGAATAAGGAAGCCTTGTTTTGAGAAGAGAAGAATTGAGAGAAGATGTAATCCCTTTTTGGGTGGTCTGCTTAACCATTGATTCTATGTTCTTGTGTTGATCTTGCAATCAACCATCCCCAATCAGAGCCACTATTGGGACTATTTAAAATTGAGTAATGTTTATAGGCTCATTTCAAAATTTTGCTCTGCATGTCAGAAAAGTGCCTAAATGAGTTAGTTTGAATGGCTTAGTTTGAGAGAGGGAAAGTGGAGCCAGTTGATTTTCAGAACGTAAGGCTCGGGATTCATGTCCCACACCTTTCATTTGGCCTATTCAGTGATGTGCAACTTTCAGAATTCAATTTGGATAAGTTTATGAGGTACCCATTTTGAGGGGTGAGCTGGAAGTGCATTTTAGGCACAAATGCAGATTTTATGGAGTAGCCTTCTTTGAGCGATTACATCTTTTGCCCTGTTGATTGTCATGGAGAAATTCAAAATGGATTCAATTGTATGCATTAATGTGAGTCAGCCTACAAAATTTCAAGTCTTGACAAATCCATTTACTCAGTTTTCATAGCCAAATCCGTTTGCAGTTTGTGTGGTTTGACTAGTCCCTGTTTCGACAGCTAGTTGGAGCCCTGTTTCACACAAGTGTAAAAGTTGCCTCAGTAAGCATCATGTCAGAATGTTTTTTCCAGGCTAATGTTGGTATAAATGATGAGCTACGTTTCAAATTTCAAGCCTTTATCAATCCATTTGATTGATTTTCAAAAGAGCTCATTTTACCATCAAATTCAGTTATCCGCACTCTAGTGTTATATCAGTTAATGTAGCCATTTTGGTGAGTGCACCATTTGCATCCTGTCAATCTGGTGATCAAACTGAGATTTCCAAGTTTTAATATGTACTTTAAGGTACCTATGTTCCGAATTTGAGGACCTACGGAGGTCGTTTGATATTTTTGAGAAAGGCGTCATGTGTTGCTAGGACATTGACTTCATCAGGTCCGCAGTGTCGACAAAGCCAGTTGGGCATTTTCGGAAATTAATATCTCTTCGCTCGGGACTCATCTTGAGAAACCATTTGGTAGAAGTCATCCTTGTATATCAGAGTACACGCTTGTCAGATGGCAAGCTCCAGAAAGGTGTTTTGAAATGTTTGAAAATTACGTCTTCGCGATTAAATGCAAAAATGTGGCGTAATTGCCTGAAGGTTGTAAAATGCGGATTAATGATCCGAAAACAATGCCAATCATTTCCAGAGGTGTGTTTAAAGTTCCTGAATCATTCAAAAGGTCAGTTGCGTGAAATCAAATTTTTTTTTAGTCGGACCCACTTTGGGGCCCGACCTGGCTCATGCCTATGCATTGTTATTTTATTGGCGACTTGGCCTTATGAGAATTCCCAAAATAATGTTGACATCCATGGTTGGAGTTGAATACTTATATGTTTCTCACCAAAGGATAGTGCAAAATGAAGATGCCTCTTGTGGTCGAAACAAACCAAGGCAATAAATCTTTTAAACTCTCCAGGCAATTTCAAATTGGCAAGTTTAATGCCGAATCTTCCTTTAGCAACAGAGAAGGGAAATTAAAAAAAAATGCAAATGTACCTAGCAGATGATGTTGAATGGAGAAGGGATTGATCAATCAGCAAATATAATTGGCATGTGAAGTGCCAGCCATATTCCCTCCTCCTGCATGAAGTGTGGTGTAGCAGATCGAAGGCCAGTGAAAATTCCAAATTAATGCAATGTCCTCCCTGTGTGGTATGAGTCTGAGAGGAATTAAAATTCAAATAAATTGCAATTGGCAGGCCCGGAGCTACCATCTCCCTCACTACACATGAATTGTTTTTTTTTGAAGTACATATTGTAAATGAAATGTATGGCTAGGAAAGGTTTGATAAACCTTAAACTTAATGCAATTAGCATGTACAACCAGCAATCCTCCCTGCATGGAGTAAAATGGTGAAAAAGCTATAGAAACTTTTTAAGCAAATGCATAATGATAGGTTTAAACCAAATGTTTCTCCTTCCTTCCACGTGAATGTTGGAGAGGCGGCAATAAACTTTAAAGAAATACCATTTTAACATTCAGCACAATGCAATTGGTATAAACTCTAGCTAATCTTCCCTGAAGCATGTGGAAATGGAGTTTGAAGGGCAGCGATAAACCATGAAGCAAATGCAAATTTGGCAACTGTAAAACTTGAAGTCCTCCAGCCTGCTGTGAGTATGGCGTTGAAGGAGTGGAAAGGAAAAATAAAATCCCAAGCAAGTGCCAAATCCTCACATGGAAGTCACTTGGAAAAGGCTACAGAAAGCTTTCAGCCATAACAAATCCTCTCCCCCATGTGAAAACCAACACAGCCCCTGTGTGTGGTGAATGAGGAAGGGGAGGCATTACCAACAGGCAATATGTAACATTAATAGCAAATTCATTTGGCTGGTGTAAAGCCCAGGTGCCATGACCTTTTCCAGCATCCTCTCAGGCGCAGTGGAGAAGGGAGTTTAAAGTTTTTTTAATCAAATGCATTGGTAGCCATGAAGTCTCAGAAATTGCTTCAAAAAAATGCACAGTCCCAGGCAAATAGCTTTATCCCACATTCGCTGGGAAGTGGTACCTTTTGGTATTTATAAGCAAAAACACACAGTAGTAATATGTCTAAGCCGTAAAGGCTTTTGATGGACGGTGCCTATGGGCACCCAAGGTGGGCCCATGCGGAGCACGCATCCTGAGGTGACGGAGGAGGTGACTGAGCGATGACCAGGTCGACCCCACGTAGGCACGCTTCTCGAGGCAGATAGTTAGAATTTTGCAAAGAATGGTTGGCTTAACAAGTGAGCAAGTTCAAGATGGTTCAACGGTGCGCGCAGTTTCTCGAAGGCGAGATGCATGAAAGTTAAGCCCTGCGAAGTTGCGAAAAGGGTAAATGTCGAGCATGTTAGATGAAGATCGACGGCCCGTGTGGTTTCGCAGATTGAAGATGCACGAACATTAGACCTTGCAAAGTTGCGAAAGCCAGGTGGCGGGTACAGTCAGCGGTCCAGCAGGTGGGTCTCGATGAGGTAGCGATGACATGGTGCAGAGGTGGTGGTGACGTGGCGCTGAGTTGGTGTACACGTGGCGGCCAAGTGGTAGTGAGAAAGTAGATGAGATGGCGGTGATGAAGTGTCATCCCAAGTGGCATCCGATCAACCCCATCGACCAATCGAAGGCCGCCACATGGCAAGGCGTCAGAGCACATTCAAAGCAAAAAAATCAAAATTAAAATTGTAAATGATATAGTTTAAACTATATTAAATAATTCAAAAATCTAAATGATGGTGCACATTGGGAAATTAATTCCCTCAGGGCTCAATTTTTGGCCAAAGTATGAAGTGTTATATGTTTTCGGAAAGCTCTCAGAGTAAGGAATCCGATTATGTGGTTAATTTTGACAAATGTGGGATATTTTGATAGTAGTTTTTAGGGGAAAAAAATTCAGTTAGAGAGGAGACACTTGGCAATTTAGTTGCAGATTTGATTTGGTTCCCTCTCCCTTTTATTCCCAATTCTTCTCAGTTGTAAGGGTTCCAAAATTCTATGAGGAAGTGCTCCAGTTTTCATGGCTTCCATTTTCTGAAATTCTTGACCCAAACTTGTAAAGTTCTATGGATCTATTCAGGGTATAGAGGCTACATTGCATGATGACCGATTGTTTTCTAGTTGCAGGTCTTACTTGTGTCAGACATGAGTAAATTTCCCATGATATTGTCTCTGTGTATGCATTTAATTGTTGTGAATTGAATCCTCAAGGAGGCTTATAATTTGTCATCTCAAGGAGATTGTATGATTGTTTGTAGACATTCTTCAATGAATAGTTTAAGTTCTATAATCAGTCATAAACAATGGAATGTGTCCCAGATCTGATAATTTTATGAATGGATTGAGTAATGCATTAGTACAAAGTATTAATGTAGGGATATGTTGTAAGGAAAACCAATTTGCAACTATGATTAACATTTTGTAGTTCTGTGTGTGTGACTCTGTTGCCCAATGAACAAGGCACTGGTCTTTGATAGATTTGGGGATGGTTTCAGATCAACATTTTAAAGACAAATCTATTTCCCTTTATGTGTAGGGGTGTGTTCTTTTCATTCCAAGCTCTATTTTCATTTATGATTTATACAGATCTAGCCAATGTATAATGTGTTTCTAGATTTGGTGAGCTTGTGAAATGATCTATCTGCTTAGTGTTGATGTAGTATGTGTTTGTAATTGTTGTATTCAAAGCATGAAAGATATACCTGCCTAGGTTTTGCAGAGCCTGAAGAGTAGAAGGATTCATATCCTTGTCATGTTGTCCAAGCCCTGATGTGTTTCATAGACTGAAATTGGCCATTTCATAGAAGGATTGCAGGTATACTTGGGTTATCACTTTTGGTGAACAACAAAATCTTTGTCAAGATAGTTAGAAGCCATATGTCCTATCTTATCACAATTGAAACATTTCAAAGGTAGTTTTCCTTTATACTTACCTTTTCCTCTCAGAAACCTTCTAGCTAATAGTGCTTCAAACTCTTCTTGCTTTCTGATTTCCTCATACAGTTTGTGTACTTTTTCCATGTTCTTGTGAAATCTCTCAATTGCTCCACTATGATCCCCTTCAGTGTACTTACTGATTCTATCATTGTAATCATCATATTCACCAATATGAAAAGAACTAAATGGAGATTCAACTTTATTTACTGATGACCCACTGTTATCAAAATTACTTAAATCAAATGCATGTAGCTTACCAATAGTAGCATCTAAAGAAACTGGCATATCGAGTATAGACATCAATTCATTGATTGCAGAGACTCGGATTGCATAAGCTGGTAGAAGGGTTCTTAACAACTTACTTGTTATATCCTTTTTTTCAATTGTTCCACCTGCTCCTTTGATTTGATTGACAATCTCCTATAGTCTTGTACTGTACTAAGTTATGTTCTCACCTTCATTCATCCTCATAGATTCAAGTTGTCCTCTTAGACTATCCACTTTTGCTCTTTGAACATGTTCATCTCCACCATACACAGATATGAGCTTGTCCCACATTGCCTTTGCATCATTGCAACCTTCTAGATCATTAAACTCTGAGTCGGTCAATGTAGATGTTATTTCAATCATTGCTTGGATATGTTCTTGCTTTTCCTTTACCTCTTCCATTATCAATGGATAGGTGCTCAGTGTAATGAAATCATTCTCCAGATAATATACAACATATTCTCCAACTCTTGATAGGTGCAGCTTCATCCTTTTCTGCCATGTAGAGAAGCTTGACTTGTTCAGCTTCGGTGCATCCCTCTTATACATGTTTGGATCTTTGCCTCAAGTACCTTTAAACTTTTTCTTCTAGAGTCCAAAGCTCTAATACCAATTGATAGTTTTGATACTTAATGTTAAGTATAGATGCCAAGCTAACAAGATGAGAGGGGGGGGGGGGGGTGGATTGTAAAAACTTAATCTTCCATAAAAACAATAGATTCAACCTCGGTAACATATACTTCAGCAATATAGCCAAAACTGCTAAACATGCAAACTCATAAGCATATAAACATCATAACACTCATAACACCAGATTTCACATGGAAACCCAAATAGGGAAAAACCATTGTGGGATTTTGGACCCACTAAGAAATATACTCTTCTAGAGTATGCTTGGTTAAAAGCAAATCCTATTACAGATTACAAACACATTGCTAGATGTGACCCGGTTAAGGGATTTCCCTTAGATCTGTTAGGATCTTCACCTTCTTAGAGGTGACCTTGTTAAAGGGTTTCAAACACTCAATCAGAATGTCACCTTGCTAGAGGGTTTTACAAATAAGACTGTTAAGTCCACTCGGTTAAGAGATTTTCTATCACTTTACAAAATAATACTAATAAAAATCTATCTGCAATTTCATCTCTAAAATGCTAAAGTAGATTCTTATTTGCTCAATATAATCTAATCATAGGACTTATCTTGTCCATTTGTTGGGCTCTATACTCTGTTATTCAAAACAGGTCTTCAAGCTTCTGTGCTCGGTAATCACTATGTAGCATCTCTGTGCATACACTTGCCTGCATACATTGTTTATCAACAGTTCCTTATTTATAAACAATTTTCCAACCGCTTAATCTCCTTGATCACATTTCCCATGATCAATCATAGCTAGCAGATTTTCAAACTTGACCAGGTTCAATGTATCCTTCGATCTAAAAACATTTTACCCCACCTTGGAACTTGCATACATTTCTTGGAACTTGTATGAGGGTATTGCGGTTCAATCTGAGCTATAGATCTTCCCGTCGATCTTCCTTTGCCATAGATCCTTAACAACCTTTATACACGTTGTAACAATCATTTAATCATAACCAGCTCATCAGCTTCCTTCATTAAATAATGCTTTTATTCAATGCATTCTATTATAACTCGATTGCAACTCGGTAAATACTAAACTTCACTCGGTAGACATTCTGCCTTCATTAACCGATAGCGGTAACCTTAGGGTTTACTGAATTGGTTCTTTGCTCAGTAGCATAGTATAGTATTAACCTTACAATCAACAACATATGTAGGATATCAAAATAATCTAAACATCATGATCTCATCATTGTCTAACTCGGTAATAGTTGCCCATTGAATAACTTATTCCTCCCCTTATTCATCACATTCTTTCTATGTCTTTTACCGACATCTTTATACTCACCAAATCATACTTCTTAAGATATGGCAGCATCATACTGAATTAGAAAATCAATTTCTTGACATCAATGACAAAATAATAATATTAAGACAGTAAACATCCTTAATCAGTTATATCCATAATCATCAACAACCTTCTCAATATCCTTATTGAAATGGCAACAATCTCTTATTGTAATTGGAATGCCAACAATCTCCCTTTGTTTGTTATAATGCCAACAAACACAACCCTGGAAGCTCTACTTTGATGGCTCATATACTAGACATGGCTTGGGGGTAGGCATTCTTTTCATTAAACCTCAAGGTGACAGCTTCCTGAAGTCATACAGGCTCACTTTTACATGCACCGATAATATAGCTAAATATGAGGCCTTAATCACAGGACTTAGATTGGCTATACAATGGCATATCAGAGAGCTACAGATATATGGATATTCTTAATTAGTCATCTGACAAGTCACCGTTGAGTATCAAACTAAGGATGATAAGCTCATGCCATATAAAAGGATGGTGGATAGTTACAAAGAATCATTTACAACTATCACCTTTGAGAAAGTACCTAGAGATCATAATTGAGCTACTGACGCAATGGCTACAATTGTATCTCTCATGGATCTTCCACAAAATTCAACATTCTATGAGTTCTTGGTAGAAGAACATTGGATCACCATGTATGATATCTCCAAAACTGAAATGATATGTCACCTTGTCAGTTCTGAATCCCCATGGTATGGTGATTTCTTCACTTACTTCCACGATCACACACTCCCTCCTAACCAATCCAATAACCAACACTAAACCTTCATTCACCAAACCACTCGATATACCATCATTGTTGAAACCCTATATACTGACGAAGTCTTGATGGCACTCTCCCTCGATTTTTGGAACAAGACAAGATAAAAAAGCCCTTGGAAGAGGTATATGAAGGCATTTGTGGGGCTCACTCAAGCGGTCCTTCACTAGAAAAGAAAATCATGCGCATTGGATACTATTGGCCCACCATAGAAAAAGACTCCTACTATTTTATCAGAAAATGCAAGAAATGCCAAGTTCATGGAGACCTGATACATTCACCAGCATAGGAATTGCAACCAATCACAACACCATGGCCCTTTTGTCAATGGGGACTTGACCTTGTGGGTAAAATTCATCCAACGACCACAAATTTATCATTACCCCCACCAAATACTTCACAAAGTGGATCGAAGTTGTTCCACTTACCCAGGTCACTGGCAAGTAGATCGCCTCATTCATCCTTAATTACATCATCTGTCGGTATGGTGTACCCATGTCCATCATCACAGATAATGGGCTTACTTAAAAAAATTAGGATGTCCATGAGCTTTGTGAGAAGTCTCACATCCAACACCACTTTTCCACTCCCTATTACCCACAAGGTAATGGTTAGGCCAAAACATTGAACAAAAACATATTGAGAATCCTCAAGAAGACGGTCAATGATGCTGGCCATGATTGGAATGTTCAATTAAATCCACCACTATGGGTGTATCGAACTAGCATTCAAACCCCTATAGGCACAACTCCCTACTCACTGGTCTATGGTGCAGAAGCCATCCTTCCTATTAAGGTTGAGATACCATCTCTACAGGTTTCTTTGCATAATCTGATAGATGATGAAGCATACCAAGTCTGACATCTTCAAGACTTGGAACTACTTGATGAAAGGCGACAAGCTGCATACAACCACCTCAAAGCCTATCAGCAGTGAATGAGCCGAAGCTATAATCATCATGTTAAACCCTAAATATTTGAGGTAGGTGATCTTGTTCTCATGGAGAACCCTCATAACCAACCAAACAGAGAACATCAGGGAAAGTTTGAATCAAACTGGCTAGGTCCATATGTTATCACTATGGTATCTGGGTCTAGGGCATATCAGTTGGCTACTTCAGAAGGGGAACTGCTAGCAGATCTGATCAACAACATGCACCTCAAACAATTTCATACATAAGCTATATAGACCATCATCCTCCATCATAAACCAAAAAAACACCAAAAACATTCAAAAAATGTCCTGAAAAAAATACAAAAAAATCAAAATAGTAAAGAGAAAAATCATGCATCCAAATAGTGAGCAATCACTCCGGTGGCACCTTGGGTAAGTGTGATGGTGAAAATCTAGCAAACATGTGCCACTCATAAAGGCTATAGCTCCATTGTTTTTCAGATTTGTTGCAATCACATTCATTGAATTCATTCATCCATCATTCAAACCATGGCTTCTTATTGATCTGCAATCAAGGTTAGTACTTCATGCGTCCTGGATCCTGCATTTCATAGAGATGTCTAAACTAGGGGCAATACTCTTAACCTACTGATGAAAGTGTATTCTACATTATTTGTGATTCATTGATTTTTCCTCATTCAAAACTATCTGGAAACAAAACTAAAAAACAATCAAAAAACACTCACAAAATCCAAAAACATGATAAAACATCAAAAATCAATCCAAAAACATGAAAACACATAAAATATTTTGTACATACACATTGCAACAAACATCAAACAAATATTTTGAGCTACTCAAACAATGATCACTTATCAAATCAACGCAGGTACACACAACTATCTTAACAAGGATGTATCCTTCCTTACCAAAACAAAGACATGATAACATTTTATTTGACAAGAAAATTTTGTTTAAGCTATCAAGTACTTGGTTGGTTTGTTAGTTATTTATTCATTCATATCAGGTTCCTAGGCTACTTTGGGATATCCACAAGTGATTAGAGTAGCCGGGATGGTTCCTAAGTATCATTTTGTTTTATTGTCTATAAATTGTTCCAATGAAGTTCTGGGGCATGTACTAATGGTGTCTACATGGGAAGTTCACTAAGCTATGTGATCATATGCAAAAATCTAGTCATAGATCACTATGGCTTACTGCCTACAGTGTATACCTCGACCATCTACACAAGAACCAGAATGGAGGGTCCCTTTCTTTTACTTGTCTTAAATGCTTGCTTACAGGTGAAATGCTCCAAACTTGGTTCCTACTACCTCGGTCAAGAACAATACTACCATGCTCAATGAGGGAAATAACGCACTATGAATACTCTATGGAATGTCATTCCATCTCATCTGTTTATATTGCATTATGTTGCATATCACCCATCCATTTTCTCATTCATTATTCATATCAATTGTTGCATGTAAAGAAATTGTCTTGGGTAGAACATCATGATGGAGTTCTCTAATACATCATCCCACATTTGCATTCCACATCTGCAAAAACTCACCAACTTGCATTCATATATCATTATGGTATGGCATTATCATTTAGTTACATTACATGCATTCAGTTCATTATCATTTACTTGCATTTAGATTCATTTAGATATTTATTTAAGTACAATAATTTGTTCATCCCATTAAGGCATTTAACACATCAGATGCATTTATTATCATTTACTTGCATTTCATTTAAGTGTATTTTGTTATCAAGAACATTCATCCATATAGTACATTCATTTTCACAACATTCATTATGCATTCCTTTCATGTTAATTGCATTACGGTGCAGTTATTCATTATCATGTTAATTGCATTACGGTGTAGTTATTCATTATCATGTTAATTGCATTAAAGTGCAGTTATTCATTATCCCTTAGTTGCATTTATTTGCATTGTCATTTCACTTTCATTTATCACTTAGTTATGTTTTCAATCTTTTTAAGTCATTTAGATTCATTTTTACATCACATCACTTAAATACATTTCTTTCAAGTGCATTCATTTAGAATCATAACATAAACATTTGTCTTAACATTTGTTTCTACATTTTAAGTGCATTCAATTTAGAAACATGCATAAACATTTGTCTCAACATTCATTTATATATTTAGTAAACATTCATTCAAAACCATAAACAATTGCATAAACATTTGATTCATTTAGCTTAATCGTAAAATAACATACATCATTTACTCATATCATCATATCATTATCTCATCAAAATAAACAAGTATTATCTATCCCATAATCATCATCATTCACTCATCATTATGCATACATAGTCAACACTGCATCACATAGAGAATTACAACAAAGCATCATACATCTACTAACTTGCATCCACATGTTAGCACCACATTCATAACATGCATATAGAAATCATAAAATCATCACCATGCATATAGAAAGCCAAATCATCCATAGCATGCATCTAAGCATAAATCATACTCATCATCTTGCATAAACCCATACATATCATCAATATTCATATCATCACAAAATATGGGATCTCCTCATATATCACATCATATATCATCTCACAAAAAAAGAATATATGTATCACACTATGATGATGTCAACAATATATCAGCTACCAAGATCCATCCAACTCACACTCCAAAATAACAATGTAACAAGTACATAAAATCTCTCAAATGGCACTCTGGCTAGATGTTGCACCACCATCACCACCACTACCCCCTTCACCACTTGCACTATCACACTGTGTAGGACACATAACACCCCCACTTCTCTGCATCCTTTGAGATGGCTCTGATCTCTCCTATCACATCTAGGAATAGCTCAGTTCCCACTGATTGGATGGCACCACTTGCTCATATAAACCCCGCCATAGTTACCTTGCTATCGAATTAGTTGAACCATGTCCCTATGCTCCTAACAAAACTCGGCCTCTCTCCTGCACCTCCCTCGGTCTATCCACCAGATCATCTCTCTCTCGCATCACTACCCACCCTCAACTCTGCCTCCTGTGCAAAAAGTTGGACATCTCTAGTTGCAATATCTACCTCACTATCCTCCAATCATGCCTTGGCTACTATAAGTTGAGTCTACAAATATACTATCATGTGCTCTTGTAGGTCTCCCCCTCCCATCTCCATAGGATCCTCTCCTCCACCTGTGGCTCCCTCTCCCATCTCCATAGGTACTCCACCCCCACCCATATCCCTACCTCCTACTTTGGCTACCCCCTGTGATAGTTGCAACGATTGCCCCCCTCTAACTCTCCTCTATAATCATCCTCCTCTAGCACCTCCACCTCCAAATCCACCCCACCCCCACCCCCTCCACCCCCTCCTGCTCCTCCAAAACCTCCTCCACCCCCTCCCTCTTTTCCATCACTTCCATCACCTCCATCTTCTACTCCTACTCCTCAACCTCCTCTCCTCCTTCATCACTGTCTCTTGTCATCCTCAAATGATGGTATCGGCTCGGTTGGATTTGAAATGTGTTGAATTGGATGCACAGAACGATACTATGTGTACTCCTCTCTCACCCCCGCATCCACAATCTCAGGCCTCATATGCCATGGTCTTGCTTGTAAGGTCCAGAACTTGGCTATGGCCTGATCATATGGTAACACTAGCCCCCACTAAAATCTCTCCTGTACTGCCTGTGAATACTCCCCTAATCCCCTTGGCAACCCCTGCCTCCATCCAAATTGTCTCATCACCCTACGTGGTGCCTATCTCTCTACTTTGTAGTTTGTCCTACCAATCAAAAACCATGTCATAAATACATAAGGCAAGGCCTCTGCATCATCCTCCTAGGGCTCACACTCAATATATGGCCTCCATATCACTGTATCCAAATCATCTAACGCTTGCTACCAAAACTCCAACTTCCCTAGGTGGGGCTGGCTCATCATACCTCCATACATATACACATAGGGCTTATCTACTGCTCTAAACCTTAAGCTGACTGGTCGTGTCACTAGTAGGTACTCCCATGCCCAGATATGTAGCAATGTAATCCCTACCCCTAGAGAAATTGTCTCTCGGTATACGACCTCATGTAGCTCCCTATCCAAATGTGAAAGTTGTTGGCATTCTACACTTATGAGAATAGTTGGTGTTGCCATTGATGGCAACCATTTGGCAACCTTCTGGCACTCATCTAGTAAGCCACTGGAAGTTACCAGCACCGGCATAGACATCTACATACACTGGCAACCACTTCACCAACAACGGCAACAATGCATACTGACACCCTAGTCGATAGGGAATAAACTTTTATTTATTGTATTTAAATTTAATTATCTTTTGTAAAGCCAACATGGCATATTGTAAAAGACTCATATATATGTATGAGATCTTATAGGTCATTTTGAGTATTAAAGTAATGTGAATGGAGACAATATATGGATGATATTTTGTAAAGATATAGTTGATAGGGAAGGTTTTGGTAATGGAATGAGCTTAAACCGGTACTTAACCTGGCATAGTTGATGATATTTTGAAGTAATACATTGTATTGAATTTCACAATCCACTTTTGTAGTCAGTGTGACTCTTATTGAGCAGTGAGATCTAGGCAAATGACCTTCTTGCATGTGCAGGCCCCTCATTGTAAGTAATATTTATTCATTGGCCAGTGAGTGAATATTGTGGGTCACAAATCCCACCGATGTTTTTCCCACACTGGGTTTCCTCGTTAAACATCTTGTGTTATGGTGTGTTTTCTATGTTGTCTTCATTGTTCATGTTTACTGCATTTATTCTTATTTGTTGATACATTGTTTTGGGATGCAAAGTTTTTAATAAGATTATATATTTTGCTAACCTGTTAGATACTGATTCATTCCCCCTCTCAGTATCTTTGGGACTGTTATTAATCCTAACAATTGGTATTAGAGCCCGGTCCTCTACTTTCAAAAGCCTAATAGCTTGAGGAAGATTCTAACACCGATATAGATGGAGAACTTAAGAAAATAATTGGAAGGAGATCTTGTAGACTACGATGCAGAGAAGTTGAAAATTATCAAACTTGAAGATGATCTAAGGACTGCACAGGAATTCATTCAAGGACTTCAGGAGAATCTTACTATAGCTCAAAATAAAAGAAAAGAACTTCATGAGAAGATGCAGAGTGATAATGATGAAAAGGAAACTCTTAATGAACTTGTGAGAAAGTTGAGACAAGAAAACAATACTATGAAGAATGAAATGCAAGATATAACTATGAGGTTTTGTAAAGACATTGAAGATAGGAAGAAGAATGAAGATGACATGACTAGGAGACTCGATGATGCTGGAAATCAAAATCTAAGACTCAGTCATGAAAATAATATAATGAAGATAGATCTAATTCACATGCAACATGATAAAACTGAACTCATGAGACAAAAAGGAATTCTTGAAAATGAGTTGGCTACTGCAAATCAACACAAAGAGAAATTCAAGAAAAAATCAGAAGAATTTGATAATATGCTGAAAAGTCAGAAACCTAATGGAGATACTAATGGACTTGGATTTGAAGTTGGAGGAAATTTCGGTACTGCAAACAATCATGATCATAGTAAACCGGTAAGACAACCTAATTCTTACAAGTTTAATGGAAAATGTTTCAATTGCAATAAATATGGTCATAAAGAAAATCAATGTAGATTTAGAAACAATCAAAACATCAATGCACCCACCGGTCAATGTTCCAAATGCAATAGAGTTGGTCATAATTAAGAAAATTGCATAATGAATGTGAAATGTTATGTTTGTGGAAGATGTGGACACTTATCTAATCAATGTAGAACACAAACCGACATAGGATATGAAAAATCTATTCAGAGGAATAATGTGGCTTGTTATGCTTGTAACAAGATTGGACATATTGCAAAATTCTGTAGAAGCAAGACTTCGCCAGCAAATAATAAAGGACCTAGTTTGAAAGACAAAGAAAAGGTAGATGAGGGCAAGAATTTTCAAAACAATGGATAAGGAAGATACATCAGAATGTTGATGAGACTATTTCTTCACCGATAGAACAGAGTATCACCCCATCGGCAGAAGATTATTCATCCAACTAAGAAGTAACCCTTTCAAGGTATTGCAGCAAATTGAATATCATGTAGATTACCCTCGGTTGATGGTGAGAAGATAGATTTCTTCTTTACTGACAGATGTGTTAATTTTTCACTTAACTGGATAGTATTTAATGCGGTTGTTGAAAGAAATGTCATTATAAATAATCATATTTCCCTCATTTTTTATTCACCGAGCATTCAAAATCAATAAAGAGCACAAAAAAGAGCTAATGCATTCAAGGAGAAGGTGTGAAGCGATTTCTTTCAAGCATTCAGACATTATCAGTCAGCTAAAGGTATTTTTCAAATGGCTTCTTCTTCTGCTCCCAATTTTATTGTGAACCCTACTATTGTGGAAAATGTAAAACGCCCTAGGCCTGTGTTTAAAATAATTATCAAAGTAGCTAAGCAAGATGATTTTATAGGAGCATTTTCGAAGATTCCTAAAGGTGTAGCTTATGCTAAAGACCCTAGGATATATATTCATTGCAACATTGAAGAATTAGGTTCTGAGGAATTGCTGAAAAGTTTAGAACTATAATTTGTGATGAAAATGGGGCTGTTAAACTCGAGCACAAGATTGTGGAGGCTTTAGGTTTTGTTGAAATATTGAATATTCTTGAATTTCTGGAAGAAGTAGTGAGAATTGTCCTAAGTAGGCAACATGGAGAATTTTTATGGTTAGACTATGTCTACAAATTCACCCGGCAAGCAATTAGGGTAGTAACAGGTTTACCCTCAACCGACAGTAGACCAAACAAAACAAAGAAATTTCCTAACAACAAAGTAATAACCCTAAGTGGAGCAACATCAAATAGTAGATCACTAAGAGTGAATGACATCAAAGACATAAAGGTGAGATTCATAAGTATGGTTTTAGGTTACAAGACTACACATGCAAACAGACTTAATTCAGTTTCTAGTCTTTGCATTAATAGTGCTTATGAAATGGTCAACAACAATACAATGATTGATGTGTGTGAATGGTTGAAAGATGAACTTGTAGATAATTTGAAAAAGATTAAAGGAGATAATAAAGGGACATTTTTCTTTGGTAATCTCTTAGTATGCTTAATGTTGTATTTCACAAAGGAAATCCCTGATATAGGACATAAAGACTTTGGATATGACATACTGGTAGGAAAACAATTACAGGAAGATTTTACCGGTATTGGAACTACAAAGGACAACAATATAACTAATACTTTAAAACTTTTCAAGCCAAAATGAAAACTAGAGAAAGACTACCACATAGTGTAGTGGATAAATATGACAAAGAAATCTATTTTGTCATCAAGAAGGATGAGACATGGATGGAAGTTGTACTTCCTAGGACTATATGGGTAACTGAAATGGGCTATGAGGTAGATCTCAACATTATTGAGACATATGCAAAAGCTTTGTTAGATGCACTAAGAGAACCAACAAAAGAAGTTTTTGGTAGTGCTGAAACAATTAAAAGTAATATAAAAAAAATGAAGCAAAGGAAGAAAAGAGAGAAATATATAAGAGATGCATCAAAGTAGGTAAAGGAAATCAAAGAAAATTTTGTGATCATTATTGGTATATCAGCTAGTGAGCTAGAAGGATGACAACTGGAGGCACACATTTCACTGGTTGGCACATCTTCTAACAGTGAGATACCAGCCGAATTTAAAAGAGTTGAAAGGAAGAGAAAACCTTCACCGGTACCCTCTCCTCCACCCAAAAGAATAAGGACCTTAAGGAAGAAACAATAGGCAGTAAGGCAACCAGCTAAGAAACTAACTCCCAAGAAGAAACAGAAACTGGCTATACCTTCATTAGATAATTTGTTGAATGGAATAACCGATGATGGCAATTTAGATGATGTGAGTAAATTGTATAAGATATTCAATGATTCAGACAAGGAAAGCATTGAAAACTGTATAATTTTACATCTGGATATATACAAGAAAGTTTTAATTGAAGTTGTGGATGACTTGCCTAATGAACTAATAGAAGATTAGATGCAAAGAGGATTGTAGTGATGGAATTGGACAAGATACTTAAAGTTGAAAAACTTCTAGCTGTACATCTGGTTAACTCAAAAGAGGAGATTGATGACCTGATTTGTGAGGTTAACAGATCCATTTTTGCTAGTGGTCACTGTTAGGATTTCCAAAGATACTAAGAGGGGGGGGGTGAATCAGTATCTGACCAGTGATAGGAATTTCTTAACTTATAACATGAAAAACATATTAAGACTATGTAGTAGTAAAGCATAAATAAAGCAGCAAATAAGAAGAAGAACCACAACATGAAAAGAACACCATAACACAAAGTTTTAATGAGGAAACCTAGTGTGGGAAAAACCTCATTGGGATTTGTGACCCACAATATTCGCTTACTAGCCAATAAGGGAATATTACTCTTACAATAGGGGCCTGCACATACAGGAAGGCCAAGTGCCTAGAGCTCACTGCTCAATTACAAAGGAAGTCACATTGACTTACAAAAAAGGATTAAACTAATCCAATGTCTTGTACTGCTTTAGATTAGCATCTTCTATGCTAGATTGAGTACCAGTTTAAGCTCTGCTACATACATAAACCCTTATCCAATAATTTGCATATTAGGTTTGCTACCTTTACATCATATTTCACATCATACCTCTACTTCTTCTAATTTTGATGATATGCAATGATCTCATACATATATGAGTCATATTAAAATCCTCCATGTCATCTTACAAAAGATTTTACAATTAATTACAAAATATATTAACACAAAAATGTTGTCGGCCAGGGTGTCGTTATTCTTCTTTTTTGGTGCGGGTGCTCTGTGTGTTGGTGTAGAGTCTACCGGTGTAGAGTCTGTCTTCTAGTATCACATGATTGCAAGGTTGCCATCTATGACAATACCTTCAATCACCTACAATTTCTCATTGGAGTGTGCATTTGCCAACAATCTCCCCCTTTGGCATTGATGGCAACACTCATGAGAAAAAATCAAGAATGTATCCAAAAACTAAAGTCCAAAAATCTTTCCAAAAACAATTGTGTCCAAAAATGTGTGCTCCCCCTGAGCAGATAATCTCTACTTCCTTTTGACCATTTTTCTCATCACACTACTCCCCCTTTGACATCAATGACAAAGGTTGTCATTCGCTGTCAGTGGAGTCCTGCCTGGATTCTTGTGACTGGTGGGTTACAATCTTAAAAATGTCTGTCAAAATTGAATTTAAACCATTACTAAATGTTTTGTTTTTTATTGCCTCCTGAGATCTCTACACTGTACCGGTGAGTATGTGCATTTTCTCTTCCGGTGTCTTCAGTCTGGGAACTAGAGCCTCAAATATTTCGTTTCTCAAAGAAATGAGGTAATCTAGTTTTGGACCAAGTCTGCATTTTAAGTCCTTTGCTTTATCCTTTATTATTTCTTTGTCCTTTTCTAACTGCTTGATTTTCTCTTCTTGCTCTGCAATCCTCTTCTTTATCTCCAAAAAAGAGTCCGATGTACCTATTAGATTGACAACAATATTGTTTATCTTATCTTGTGTTTTGCTGATTTCCTTGTCTAGATCCTCTATCAGAATGTTTGTTTTACAAGAATCTCTATACAGTTTCTTGAAGTCAAAAATTATCTCTCCAAGCTCTGGTAATAGGGTATCCATTTTCTTCTTATTCTTCTTCACAATTTCCTCAAAGAATTTCTCTTTTTCTTTAATCATTCTGTCTTTAAATGTATCCTCATTTATTTGATCAACAGTCAATATGTTGTGATGAGATTGGAAACATCAAGCTAGAACATAAGATAGTGGAAACCCTAGGATTTACTGATATCCTTAGTCTCTCGAATTTTCCCAAGGATATTGTAAGGACTGTGTTAAGCAGGGTTCATGGTGAATTATTTTGGTTGGATTCAATAAAGAAGATCAAAGAGGATTGTAGTGATAGAATTGGACAAGAAACTTAAAGTTGAAAAACTTCTAGCTGTACATCCATTTAGCTCAAAAGAGGAGATTGATGACTTGATTTGTGAGACTAACAGATCTATTTTTGCTAGTGGTCACCGGAAAGTAAGTTTGATGGTAGGTAGAGTAAATAAGATTGCAGAGGATACTACAGATAAATGGGATATCTTTTTTGTGGAAAAAGAAAAACTAGAGGAATTGAATAGACCAAAGAAAAAATTCAAGGTTTATCAGAAGGGTAAGGACAAAGGGAAAGGTATAGTTGGTGGAATACCGAACATCAAGATAACTAATAACTTGCCACCACCTATGGATACTGCACCAATACATACTGTTGTTCCATCAGTAAATAACACTGAAGGTATCACACATGATAACACTAATCCTGAATCTGAAATACTATTCACCATGAATGTGGATACTTAAGAAGTGAACATTGTTGTGGATAAGGACACTACTGAGGCTAAGGATGATAATGTTGATAGTGGCAACATTGCTAAGAAACCAGCAGAGATGGTTGAGATTGAGATCCCAATAGAGCAATCATTACAAACTAAGCAACCACTGGATACTAGGAAGAATGCTGAAAGTATAGATGCTGGCATAGAGAGACCTACTGAGACTGAGACACCAACAATTGAGCACACAGAGAAATCTATAGAAGCAGAGGTATATATTGAGGTAGTGAAACCGATAATCACTGAGATACCTAAACAATCAAAAAAACCATTGCTAGTTGAAATGTAAACTCAAAATGATCCGCTGAAGGTTAACATAAGCAAAATGGTTACAAATGTTGGAAGCACAGAGGTAATTAAGGTAGTTGGTCAGACATCTGACACTTCATCAAGTGAATTCAGACCTACAAATGTAACAGAGGCACTCTTGGACTCAATCAAGAAAATAACTGACTTCAATGCATTTCCTTACAAGGAAATTTATGACACCATACAAATTCTTAAATTGATTGCACTGAAATGTAACATAGATCATGTAAAGGATTCTTGAGGTAAATTGGACACATTGTCCAAATTTATTACTGACAATGTAATAACAGTTGATAAGGTGAATGAGGACACCTTCAAAGAGAAATTTGAAAAGGAAAAAGACAAATTCTTCGAGGATACAATAAAGAAGTGTACAGTGTTGGTATTTTTGTATGGTTTTGTCATTAATGTCAACACCTACTAAAACACTAGCACTTTGGAGATCCAGTAGCATTCACCGGCAAGCAAGTAACTATTGCACAATTACTGGTATCTGGTACACCGGAAGGATATAATGATCACTGGCACTTGTAAAGATATGGAAAACACATGGTTATGTCGAAGACATCATTTGGACATCTTGTCCTAGAGTTTTGTTCATTGGTATATTCATAGTTGCATATTTGTTGTTACCGGCAAATAGGTCTAGGATTACACCGATAGGTTTATCTTTTCCAGATCAACATGGCATGCTATGGAGATGATTAATTATTGTTGTAAATGCATTAAGCCGACATGTTCAATCGGTTATTGCATTGGATATTATATTGTTTGTAAAATGTTTTTATTGTAATATCTTGTAGAGCCGACCTACTAAAATTGGTCTTAGGTTATGGTATAAATGTAAGATCAAGTGTGGAATGTGAAAAAGGATTGTGTGAAGGTATATGCAAGATTAAGCAGAGCTATACACACAGACATCATTTGAAGATTGAAGGAGGGTTTTGTGAAAGCATATCAGCATTACACCGATACTGAATCCAGCATATGAAGATGATATTTTGTGCAGTACATTCTTATTGGATTTAACCATCCAACTGTAGTCAGTGTGACTCCCATTTTGTGATTGAGCAGTGAGCTCTAGGCTATTGGCCTTTCTGCATGTGCAGACCCCATTTATGTACACTTACTATCTGCAGTAGTATCATCTGATTGTGGGTAAGGTTTCCCACCATGATTTTTCCCCTTACAGGGTTTCCACATACAAATATTGGTGTTATGTGTTGTGGATGACTTTGTGTTTTACTTTCATGCATTAATCTTTACCGGTATAGAAATTAACTGTTATAACTATCTACAGACATACTTAACTGGTTTAATTTTATTTGACAACTGATTCACACCCCCCCCCCCTCTCAGTTATCTTTGGGACCTAACAATTGGTATCAAAGCTTAGTCCTCTTTTGCAGAAGTTTAACAGCTTGAGGAGATCCAATGTCTACTAATTATTTCAGGAAGGACAGTCCTAAACTTGATAGAACCAACTATGGCATATGGAAGATTAGAATGGAGACACATTTGAATTGCATTGGAAAAGACATCTGAGAAGTTACAAAGAATGGTTATACTGCTGCTGTACAAGGTCAACCTAGTCCAGCTAACTTGACTAAAGATGAGGAAAATGATTGCAAAGCAAGAGAAGCACTTTTGAGTGCATTATCAGATCAACAAATTATGGGACTATCAAATAGGTCTACTGCTAAAGCTATTTGGGATCATTTGGAAACACTGAATGAAGGAGATTCCATAGTCAAAATTGCAAAACTTGAAAGTTTCCGAGTCAGATATGAACATGTGAAAATGGAAGAAGATGAAAGGATTTATGCTTTTATAGAAAGAGTAAATGAAATTGTTTTGGGTATTAAATGTTGTGGAGGAACCTTGAGTGAGGATGAAATTGTTTCAAAAATCTTAAGAGGTTTGCCACCGGCATATAAAATGAAGGTTACTGCTATAAATGAGTTGAGAACAATGCCTAATACATCAGTAACTAGGGATACATTGATTGGAAAACTTTTAGCCTTTGAAATTGAGGAATTTGGTCCTGTTGCTATAAAGACTGATTTGGCCTTTAAAGCATCAACATCATCTGCTCCATCATTTGACAAATCAGACTAGAGAGCCTTTTATGCAAGAGAACTTGAAGAATCCAAAAAGGAAAATGAAGAGCTTGAAGAGCTTGAAGCACTATTTGCAAGGAAAATTCCTAAAGGTCCACTTGGAAGTAAGTATGAAGGTAAAGCACCCTTTAAATGTTTTAACTACAATAAGATTGGTCACATGGCTTCAAGATGCCCTGACAGACATGCTAGACTAAGAGAAGAAGCTAGAAGAACATACAAGCCTAACCTTGAATATCAGAGATACAGATTTAAGAAGAATAAAGACAAATCTTGTTACATTGCTGATGAAGGTGTGACTAATGATTCTGATGAAGATCTGGCAGACAATGGATGGGCTTTTGTTGCTATAACAAAAGATCAACCGACACCTACTTCTCAACTGGTAGTACAGGCCCTGGCAACTAAAGTTGAAGTAAAGGATGAATGGATCATTGATTCAAGATGCTCACATCACATGACAGGAGACAAAGGTAAATTCTTGAACATTCAAGAATACAATGGAGGCTTAGTAAGATTTGGAGATGACAAAGCTTGTTCAATCAAAGGTAAGGGTACAATATCTCTTGATGGTAAGCATAACACTGACAATGTTTACTATGTTGAAGGATTAAAACATAATCTTTTGAGTGTTGGTAAATTAGTTGAGAAAGGATTTTAGTTACAATTTAAAAATGGAAAATGCAAAATCATGAATAGAACTGGTTTGGAAATTGCAACCGGTAATCAGACTAGAGGTAATATCTTTCATTTGAATAGCAATGAAAAGACATGCTTAATTGCACATATAGATGAAAGTTGGATATGGCATAAGAGACTTTGTCATGTAAACTTTGATTGCATGGTAAAGATCAGTACTACTAAGGCAGTTAGAGATTTACCTAAAATTGTCAAACCTCAGAATACAGTATGTAAGGAATGTCAATTTGGAAAACCAGTTAGAGCTAGTTTCAAAAGTATTCTAGAAAACTCCAATAATGCTCTTGATTTGATTCACACTAATTTATGTGGTCCAGCTAGAACTAAAAGCTTACAAGGTGATAGATATTTCATGCTAATTATTGATGACTATTCTAGAATGTGTTGGGTTACTTTTCTCAAAGAAAAATCAGAAGCACTTGGAAAGTTCAAACTGTTCAAAGCAATGGTAGAAAATGAAACCAGTAAGAAAATCAAATGTTTAAGATTAGATCAAGGAGGTGAATTTACATCTAAGGAATTTAATACATTCTATGAAGTGAATGGAATTAGAAGATAGCTATCAGCACCTTGGACACCACAGCAGAATGGAGTTGTTGAAAGAAAAAATAGGACTTATTAGAAGCAAACCTACCACATGTATATTGGAGAGAAGCAGTTAGTACAACGGTCTATACATTTAACAAAGTTCACATCAAAGGTGAAACCGGTAAGACCCCTCATGAACTATGGTTTGGTAATACTCCTACTCTTAAGTATTTCAGAATTTTTGGAAGTAAATGTTATATCAGAAGAAATGAGTATATTGGAAAATTTGATCCTAGAAGTGATGAAGGAATATTTCTTGGTTATTCATCTAAGAGAAAGGCATATAGATGTTTCAACAAAAGATTGCAGAAAATTGTTGAAAGTACAAATGTAAAGATTGATGAACAATTTAGAGGAACTTCAAGGTATATAGACTCTGAACTAGCAACAAAAATTTTGACAAATGAACCTACTCTAAATCCACCAATACAGGATGAAGATCCAGTTACCCCGGTATCATCTGAGGATTCCACAGTAATTGAAGAGCAACAACAAACAAAGACACCTCGGTATGTAAGATTGAATCATTCTGAAGATCAGATAATTGGAAATAAGTTTAAAGGAGTTATTACAAGAGGAGGATTGGCAAATGAAGAGGTATGTCTTATTTCTCAAATTGAACCATCATCTGTTAATGAGGCATGTGAAGATAAATTTTGGATTAAAGCTATGGAAGAAGAATTAGAACAAATTGAGAAAGATAACACTTGGACATTAGTTCCCTAGCCTAAAGATAAAAATGTAATTGGAACCAAATGGGTATTTAGAAACAAACTTAATGAAGATAGTAAGGTTGTCAGAAATAAAGAAAGACTAGTGTGTAAGGGATATTCTCAAAAAGAAGGAGTTGATTACAATGAAACCTTTGCACCAGTAGCTAGAATTGAGGCAGTCAGATTATTTTTGGCTTTTGCAGCACACAAAAACTACAAAGTTTATCAAATGGATATTAAATGTACATTTTTGAATGGAGATCTTGAAGAAGAAGTATACATTGAACAACCTGATGGATTTTATTTGACAGATGACAATGATATGGTTTGCAAGTTAAGAAAAGCTCTGTATGGACTAAAACAAGCTCCAAGAGCTCGGTATGCAAGATTGGATAAGTATCTTTTAAAGATTGGTTTTACTAAAGGAAATGCAAACAACAATTTATATTATAAAGTAACTAATGATGACATCTTGATTATAGAAGTATTTGTTGATGATATAATCTTTGGAGGAGAAGATGGATTGTGTAACGAATTTTCTATTAAAATGCAGCAAGAATTTGAAATGTCTATGATTGGAGAAATAAAATTCTTTTTAGGATTGCAGATTTCACAGACTGATAAAGGTATATTCTTGAGTCAATCCAAATACTTAAAAGAGCTACTAAAGAAATTTGGGATGGATAACTCTAAACTGGTAAGCACACCTATGACAACAAATGACAAATTATCACAAAGGGATGAATCTACACCTATTAATCCAACTAGATATAAATCTATGATAGGAGGTTTACTGTATTTGACACAAACCAGACGTGATATTATGAATGCAGTATGCATTGTTTCAAGTTTTCAAAGTAATCCTAGAGAAAATCATGAATCAACAGTAAAAAGGATTTTCCAGTACTTACAAGGCATTATAAATCTTGGATTATAGTATCCTAGAGATGAAAACTTTGAATTATGTGCATACATAGATGCAAATTGGGTAGGAGATGTGGATGATAGAAAAAGCACCACCGGCGAAGCATTCTTTCTTGGAAATAGACTAGTTTCTTGATTGAGTAAGAAACAAAGTTGTACATCTTTATCATCAGTAGAATCAGAATATGTTGCAGCAGCAACTAACTGTACATAGGTACTATGGCTTAAGCAAATATTGAAAGACATAAAGGTAAAATGTAAGGAACCTATTACTATCTATTGTGATAACACTGCAGCAATTGATATATCTAAGAATCTGGTATTACATTCTAAAACCAAACATGTTTCTATCAAACTGAATTTTCTAAGGGAAAAAGTTGAAGCAAAGGAGATAAAACTGGTTTATGTGAATATTAAAGAGCAGATTGCAGATATTTTCACTAAATCTTTGCCTAAGGAGACTTTTGAATATCTCAGAGATCAGCTTGGAGTCATACCACCACCAATAGAGACTTAGACAGTTGATGATTGTCATCAACCGACAAAATTAACAGAGAAATCTTTTATTCCAGTCTTTGATGAGGAAGCTACTTCTTAGGGGGAGTAGTTGGTATACTGAATTGATTGGTATTTTATATATGAACTTGGTTTTATTGTAACTTTGGCATTTGATTTCAAAGGGGGAGAGATATCTATGGAAAAACACATTATCTTTTGGGGAGAGATTGGTATGGAAAAACTTTAAAAAACACAAGGAAAACACATGTTGCTCCCAGGGGGAGAGATTGTTGTTTTTTTAATTCTTGGTTATAATCTTTTTGGAGATTGTTGGTTTTTGGTACTTGGTATTTCTGTTTTGGCACTTTGATGGTTTTTCCATCTTGTGTTGCCATCAATGCCAAAGGGGGAGATTGTTGGTATTTTGGTATGGTTTTGTCATTGATGTCAACACCTACTAAAACACTAGCACTTTGGAGATCCAACAGCATTCACCGACAAGCAAGTAACTATTGCACAGTTACTGGTATCTGGTACACTGGCAGGATATACTGATCACCAGCACTTGGAAAGATATGGAAAACACAAGGTTATGTCGAAGACATCATTTGGACATCTTCTCCTAGAGTTTTGTTCATTGGTATATTCATAGTTGCATATTTGTTGTTATCGGCAAATAGGTCTAGGGTTACACCGGCGGGTTTATCTTTTCCAGATCAACATGGTATGCTATGGAGATGATTAATTATTGTTGTAAATGCATTAAGCTGACATGTTCAATTGGTTATTGCATCAGATATTATATTGTTTGTAAAATGTTTTTATTGTAATATCTTGCAGAGCCAACCTACAAAAATTGGTCTTAGGTTATGGTATAAATGTAAGATCTTATTTGTAAGATCAAGTGTGGAATGCAAAAAAGGATTGTGTGAAGGTATATGCGAGAATAAGCAGAGCTATACATGCAGACATCATTTGAAGATTGAAGGAAGGTTTTTGAAGACAATCAGAAATACATTGGTACTGAATCCAGCATATGAAGATGCTATTTTGTGTAGTAAATTCTTATTGGGTTTAACAATCCAATTGTAGTCAGTGTGACTCTCATTTTGTGATTGAGCAGTGAGCTCTAGGCTGTTGGCCTTTCTGCATGTGCAGACCCCATTTATGTACACTTACTATCTGCAATAGTATCATCTGATTGTGGGTAAGGTTTCCCATCATGGTTTTTCCCCTTACAGGTTTTCCATGTACAAATATTAGTGTTATGTGTTGTGGATGGCTTTGTGTTTTACTTTCATGCATTAATCTTTACCAGTATAGCAATTAACTGTTATAACTATCTACTGGCATACTTAACTGGTTTACCGGTATTAAGCATTAAGTTGGATAAGTTGTTTTTGGTTTAAATTTATTTGACAACTGATTCACCCCCCCCCCTCTAAGTTGTCTCCGGGACCTAACATACAAAACACTTGAATACACTATTATCAGCATTGAACACTACAATTTTGGAATATAAAGAGTTGTACAGAGAAACATGCAAACCACATCTTTTGACAAAAGGAAATTAGTAGAGTACAAAAAGAAATAGATGATATAGCTGATAACATAATTGGTTCATCCGAACCTATATCAGTTATTGAGCAGGAGATAGAAGGCTTTGAGGAGAAATTGGAGAAATTTGAGAAAGAGAAGGCAAGGATTAAGGCTAATGCCAGAGAACTTAAGTATAAACTCGGTCCTAAGTTGGACAATCTAATCTCTCTGAGAATTGAAATCTCTAAGGCATTACTTCAAGGAGAAAGATCACCAGAAGAGAACATGCATCATCTCACCGTCATGATCCAATAGACTGAGGCAACCCTGAATGACAACAATAGATTCATGCAGAGTTTAAATTTGGTTTTGGCAAACATATTTCAGATTGTAACCAATTGGTTACAAACTTTGAGGTGACATTTTTTTTTGCACTCATTTGATAATTTTTGACAACCTTTGTCATTGATGTCAAAGGGGGAGTAGTGGATAGAGAAAAATGATTACTCAGAGGAGATCATTTGCTCAGGGGGAGCACAGCTTTTTGGTAACTTTTTGGACTTCACTTTTTGGAAACAATTTTTGGATTTTTCTCATGAGTGTTGCCATCAATGCCAAAGGGGGAGATTGTTGGAATTCTACACTCTTATGAGAATAGTTGTTGTCATTGATGGAAACCATCTGGAAACCTTCTAGAACTCCTTTGGTAAGCCACTAGCAGTTACCGACACCGTCATAGACATCTACATACACCGGCAACGGCAACAATGCATACTGACACCCCAACTGACAGGGAATAAACATTTGTTTATTGTATTTAAATGTAATTATCTTTTGTAAAGTTGACATGGCATATTGTAAAAGACTCATATATATGTATGAGATCTTATAGGTCATTTTGATCATTAAAGTAATATGAATGGAGAGAATATATGGATGATATTTTGTATAAGGAGATATAGTTTACAACAAAGGTTTGGTAATGGAATGAGCTTAAACCAGTACTGAACCTGACATAGTTGATGCTACTTTGACTTAGTACATTGTATTGGATTTCACAATACACTTTTGTAGTCAGTGTGACTCTTATTGAGTAGTGAGCTCTAGGAAATTGGCCTTCATGCATGTGCAGGCCCCTCATTGTAAGTAATATTTATTCATTGGCCAGTGAGTTAATATTGTGGGTCACAAATCCCACTGAGGTTTTTCCCACACTGGGTTTCCTCATTAAACATCTTGTGTTATGGTGTGTTTTCTATGTTGTCTTTATTGTTCCTGTTTACTACATTTATTCTTATTTACCGATACACTATTTTGCGATGCAAAGTTTTTTATAAGATTAAATATTATGCTAACCAGTTAGATACTCATTCATGCCCCCCTCTTAGTATCTTTGGGATTTCCATTAATCCTAATAAAAGCATGCATGGTCCCCATGCATAGCGGGTCCTATCCATCATCATCTTCTCTATGACCTGGCCCCAACCCACAACCAGTCCATGTGATCATCGATTGGGGCAAAGAAAGCCCCTGACAATGCCTGATAAAACAACTGGTAGTGGCTCATACAAGGCAGCTATCTCCTCCCATAATATCAAGCCATCATTAATATACACATCCTCTGCAAACATCCATTGGATAGTTGTTGTCCCCAAAGCTCGGTCATAGGTTACCAGCTCCCCTTGCATTGGGATGTGTAGTATCCTCCACACATCCTTTAAGGTAACTGTCATCTCTCTTATTGCTAGGTGGAAGGTACATGTCTCACTATGCCATCACTCGGCCAATGATTTCATCAGTCTGTGATTCGTCTGAATCACGAGAAGATACAACATATCATATAAACCAGTCACCACAATACAATCTCTCCTTGCCTCAGTCAACTGCTATGTGGCAGAATGTCGTTCCCGCATCTGTAAGACGGGAAGATCCTCCTACACATACGCATCAACACATCATCAGTTGTTTTGTTTCAAACTTTCTTAAGTTTAAACCTAGACTATCAACAAATACTTTAGTCAAGTATCTTTGGGTCTCAACAGGTAAGCGATCATGGCAAACCTAGACTACAACAGGCATTTATCATAATGACCTAGTCTCACCGAGGCTGCTATGATTCAAAACAACTCACTCATCCATCCACCCAACACAGACATCGAGAGATATTTTTCCTAACACTAGGGCATCTTTTTCAGACAATAGCGCTATTTTGCTAACAATCGCGCTACAACCTATACACAATAGCATTAAAACAACAAACGCGCTAAATCAACCACACAAACACACCATTACATGGCAATAGCACTACAATATTGACCCAATAGAACTAACAATACAATCATGCTATTACTACTATACAAATGTGCTAAACCTATCACTAGCGCTAAAACTACCACCCAATAGCACCATTGTGACACAAAAGCGCTATTTGGGTTGACAAAAGTGCTAAAACACAATTTTAGCACTATTGTCTTGATTGGAATTTGATGCTTGCAATCCCTAAACTACCCCCTTCTTGCATTTTCCTACAAATGCAATTTATAACCATAATTGAAATAAATTAATTTTATTTTAAATAAAATCCTATTTTCCCTCACCCACCAAACCCACTCACAATCCTAAATCCCCTTCTAGACTTTTCTAACCACTTTCTAAATTATTCTAACCACTCCTAATTAGCCTAATCCATCTCCTAAATATTATCACATTCCTAAACAACTTGGAGTCACTTCTCAAAGACTCCAAAGTCTTTGAAAAACATTTAATGCTTTATGTGTTCAACAAGTTAACCCCTAAAAGTCTTCCAAACCACTAATGGCTCTTACATGACCATTGATGGCTCTTACATAACCATTTATGGTTAATTCCACTTGCCCACATGGTTAGAGACTTTACCTCTAACTCAACCTCCATTTAACTCATGTGTCTCCTAAAGCATTCATTGCTTTGACCATGGTTATCCCCACTAACTCTTGCACGAGAGTTTATCCATTGGATAAAGGCATTATTTATTGGATAATGGCTTTATTCATTCAACTCAACACTAACCTTACCTCCCAAGTTAACCTTCAAGTTAGGTCAAGCATTTAATTCTTATTCTCTCTCCTCTCAAGCCATCTCATGTTGACATTTGTCATCCTGGGATTAGGTTGAAAGCCCTCACATGGATCATAAACCCATCAATACTGACTCTTGTTGAGATTACTAAATCTACACCATCCATTTCTCTATTTTTCCTATAAATAGAGCCGATTTCTTCATAATCTAGATCTAGAAATATTGTATGCATCTAAGTTATAGTAAATTTGAGAGTGCATTTTAGAGTAAAATCATAATCTACATTGTCTTTTGGTTACAAACTGATAATAGCTTAACTAACTCATTTCCTCTCATTCCTAGCTAGCTTTCATTTTCATATTTTCATAATCATCTTCAATCTTGAATCTCCATTAGACTTCCATAGTAGTGCAAAGCTGAGAGCTACACTCATGTGGAACTTGGAGAGGAGAGGAACAAGGGAGGAGCAACTATGAACATTTTAGTTAGTATTTGGAGGAGTGTAGTTTATCTTTTTTATACTTGCATGCTTTCCATTTCATGTTTCATATCTCTCTTGATATTCTTGCTTAGGATAATCTTTTGTTGCTAACACTAACATTTGAACTTGTTTCTTATGTTGTCATGTTTACATCACTATTCTAATCCTTTTTGCAGAGCATCACATGAGATATTGTTAGAAGATGTTTGGATGGTTCTTTGTTTCACTATTCCTAATATCTTTCTTGATGTTGTCACATGTTGTAATTGAATGGAGGCTACTATATTTTTGTAGAGGACTGTCGAAGTAGTCACCAGTGAGGAGGGACCTCAAAGAGATCAATTCGGACTGGTCAACAAGAGTAAACACAATGGAAACACAAAGATATGATGGAGGCAATGTAGAACCGATTGATTTATTGCATGAAATTTGATTACATTCAACTGGTCACGACCAAGTTACAACATGTCGGCTCATAGGGCTAGTAGAATAGGTCACAACCGGGACCTTGAATCGAAAGATATATTTTCTATGCATAGTCTAGCTATCTAATTCTCTAATTGATTAGATTCTAACAAAAAATTACAAATATATGTATTGATTTAAAGGATCTAGTTAGCCCAAAAGGGATCAAAACCTGAGGAACAAGGCGTAACATGCAAAATAACAAGGTCGACCTCTGCCAAGAGATTCCTCCAAAAAATCCAAAGGATGAAACATAGATCATGGGAAAGGCTGGCCACACGCCAAGGCACATTAAAATCAATGGCCAAGGCTTTACAAGCTTCAAAATGGGTTCTGGTAGATCACCAGAATAGGTCTTAGACAACCGATAATGAAGGAATAACCGGTAACAAGAAACTGTCATGGAAAATCGGTAGTGATATCTTGCCAGAAAATGATCCAAATGTGATGTGGTCTAGAAGCAAGAAAGATGATAAAGTATTCAAGTTTAATCCAACTCCACACGATCTGGTGAGCCAAAACCAGGACACACAAAAAGGAAAATTGAAACTGCAAACAGAAAACAAAACAAAAAGGAAAATATTTTTGGTTGATGCAAGATTGCTGTGAACTAGGGATGCTCCTGCATCAGACATCCGGGTTTAATAAAAAAAAGTGAGCCTCTCACTTTGTTGGGGTTAGAGGGAAACCAAGGCAGTCTACCTCTGCCTGAGAAATAAAAGATAAATCTTCAACTAGTTTGTCCTTCCACTTCACAAGATATTCCTTATACTCATTGCTCCGGGTACTATGCCCAATCCTATTGTCCAAAATCTCTTCAATCTAATCCGATTCCTTTTGGGAAAATTGTTTCTCCAAGTCTAAAACATTGTCCTCACTGGATTCTGGTTCATGGTACTCATGAAGATCTATAATTTTGAATATAGGTGAAATACTTAGACTATCCGATAGCTCCACTTCATACGCATTTCTAGTACCGAACTTCCTTATTATCCTGCAAGGTCCAAACATCTTCATCTACAACTTATTATAAGTTCCAACTGAGAATCTCTCTTTTCTCAGATATACCATCACTTCATCAACAATTTCAAATTCCTTGTCTCCTTTTGTCATCTTAATTCTCCTTATAATTGATGTTCATGTCTTCTAAATGCTATTTAACCTGAATATGCAATGCTGCCATGTGATCTGCAAAATCTTCTGCTTCTGAACTCTTTTGGTCTTCACTGTTGTAATACCCTAAAAATGGTCATCTAAACCATGAACCCCTAATCTCAATTTAATCACCAAGGTCCTAACCAAAGGCAATCAAATTTAATCTTGAGCACACAATTAATTTCTTAAATCGTCAAATGTCACATGGCAAATTAATCAACCAATATTAATTAAATGAATATTTAATTAATTGATCATTCCAAGTAAATCTTTTTTTAAACAATTATCCTAGTTATTTTATTGAATATCCTAGCATATTTAATTAAATAAATCAGTTTTCCATTAAATCATCAAAAAAGGAATTAATTGACAAAAAAAGAATTAAAATTTGAGAAAAGAAATCAATTGGAGACAATATTGAAAATCAAATTAAAATTTGATAAATAATCTCAGAGAAAGCAATTAAAACAATTAAATATCAAAATTGAATGAAATAGAGAATAAATCAATTTTTTATGATTTTATCTTAATTTTAGTTCAATTTCCTTTAAAACTAAGAAAAGCAGCCAATCACATCAATTCACCTAGATTGTGCTTCCTCTTGGAAAATCTTGACCACTCATCATCATTTGATCTCAGCCATTGGTTTCTTTCTGAATTTTCTATAAATTCAGGCTCTCATCTCTCATTCAAGGATCCTAGAGAATATATTGTTATTATGTTGTTTTTGCTCTAGGTTCATTCAGAATTTGCATTGAGATATTGCATATTAGTTATTTCATATTTGTTACATCATTTAGCTTAAATATTCATTTCATAGCTTACATCATGTTAGATTAAATCTTGCATATCTATCTTAAATCTTGCATTCATTTAGCTCAATTTTATACTCATATAGATTAAATCCTTTGTTTAGATGTTGTCTAGTCACTGGTATTGCATATGAAATCTAAGAGCAAGACTAAACTCACATCTACTAGAAGGCAATAGGTCGGTTTGTGATGGTTTATTGTTCATTGTTGATTGATTTAATAACCATGCATCTAATGACTTAAGTGAAGTGTTGTGTATTCAGATATAGATATAGATACTCACTTTTCACACACACATTTTTGGCCCCCACCGTGGGGCACGAAATTCAATACTTCTACCTCAAAATCACTTTTTTTCTATCCTACATGTCTCGTCCATACATTCTCTGCTAAATATTGTACGAGTTTAATTCTTCCATTGTACGATATTGTATCGAGCCCTCTATTTTATCATACGGATCTCTTACGAGCTTCTGCTCTAATAATTTGACTTTGTGTTTTTTCATTTGGGTTGGTGAGAATACTCGCACGGGAAGGTATACTCTATTGTACGAATTTTTGTTTTATTGTTTCAAAAATAGTATACTTGCCAAGGTTTTTCGTGAATTAAATTTTGATTTTACTAATGGTGATGCTAACCCTGGTGTGTCTTCTGTTTATCTGAGATTTTTATAGCCTAACTAGTTGTTTTGCAAAATGCTTGTCAGAGAGTTTATCAATCAAACATACACCTGTCAACGAATCAAAAAAATAACATGACTATTGATGCACTGGTTTTGCAGGTTGCCTAAAGAAAATCAACTAAACATTGTGTATTCATTTAGTATTTTCTTAGGCACTTAAATTACTATCTAGTTAAAGAACAAATCTATGTTTTGTGTTTTTCAGAAAAATCAGAGAGGTAGGAGAATATCCTCTTGTCTTTTATAGACAATCATAAATCTAGACCCTTGAAGTTTTTTCTAAATTTTGAGATTTGTATACCTTTAGTGGGCCTGTCACAGTGGGAAAAAGTAATCACCCTATGAGAATGACCTAAGTGAGTATAGTTGCACCTGAGCATTCCAACTCACTATAATAAATAGGCCTCTGGTGATTAAAGTCTCTAAGGATGGGCTTATTCGAGTTTTCTCTTTGAGATCTCTCATATCGAACATTTTGTAGGGCCTCGCGGTCTCACGGTCTCAATCACGTTTACATGACTACAACTTTTTTTGGTACCTTGTCAGGCTATAGGCCTCAATCATGATTGCGTGACTTCAAGGGGTAATTTCAAACAAAATTCCTAACTAAGAACTATAAGATAGAAGCTACTTAGTTCACCTCTGAAAGGGGGATAATCTTTGTGCAAGAGACATAGTAATTCTCCCAAGATACTTGCCATATCTTGCCCCCACTAGCATTTAAAGTCAGCTAATACGACATTGAGAATCCATTGCGTGAGACTCAATAGCCATATTTTGATTAGCTATTGGGTGTGTACCTAAGTCAGGAAGCAAAGGTTTTCTTCTCTAAGCCAACTTCCATAGGGTTAGCGTGTTGTGATTGGAATTATTATACATCTTGTGTGTTTTCTGTGAAACTAAAAAACTGAAATACTAAAACTGGAGAAAACAAATCAAACAAATCCACAACTCAGTGATCAAAACTCTATCCATGTCAAAAGCTGGTCCCCATCAACTATCAAAAAATCACTCCTTATAAAAAATTAGCCCTTGTCAGTCGTGAAAACTTTGTCTATTAGATGTTTGTTTTTGTCCAGTTTTCTATCGTGCAAGCCTACTGAAATATCATCCTACTACATATGTACTATCGTACAAATCTCATAGTTTGTCATATGGTCCTTTATCAACTGTCGTACGAGTCTGTTGAATTGTCAACCTGCTAGATACATCTTGTCATACGAGATTTCATTGATCCTAAGAGTTTGTCATCTGGCCTTACAAACTGTGTTGTACGAGTCTGATAAACTATCGTCTGGTCTCTTACAATCTGTCATATAAATATACATCATATTCAGTAAACCATCATCTGGAGTCTACCCAACTGTCGTACGAAATCAGGCAGCAACTTGTACGAAATACTATCTTTATCATCAGGTAATTGTTAAATTGTCATCTGGACCTACAAACTCTGTCGTATGAATTCTTGTTCTTGTCAGTCAAAATAGTCAAAAATTGCCTAGATCAGTCCACAACGAGCATAAAACTGGACATCGTAATTCTGAGCATAAACAACCTTGATAGTGTACCCCTGTCGTTGTGTTGCACTATTTTATTGATCATCTTCTAGCTAGTTCAAATGACATCTTATCAAACCTAAGTTAACTTAGATAATGTCTTACACAAGATAGATCATTCCTAAAACTAGACCAGATCTTAGTTACTTCCCTTAATCACTACATTAAACGAACAACTAGCTGTAATTTGATCTTGACTTCTGCATCACATCTAGTTCTTGGTCCCGTCGGTTGTAAATGCCTATTCAAACTAGAAGCTCTTCTAAAATTTTTGACAAAAGTAAGAAGCCCATGCCTACCTTAGCTCAAAAAATTCAAGATCTCAAGAGAGAAATATATGACATTCAAGCTCAATGAAAGGATTCAATGACCCCTCTTGAGATAAAAATTCATGATATTAAGAACACTAGACTTCAAGAAATGCTAAAACAATTACATAAGATGGAACAAAAAGTAATTAACAACCAAAAGGCAAATCTAAAACAAACTCACAAGACACCTTCACCAAGACATAAAGACATTTCCTCCAAATATACCCTAGATAGACTATTTACACCATTAGGGCAATCTATTGAGTCATCTTTGGAAGAACTTCTTAAGCACAATCTTATCATATTGCCTAAAAAGACCACATGGGGATGTGAAATTTTAAGTAATTATTGTGTTTATCATAGACATAAAAACCATAAGACTTCAAAGTGTATGGAATTAAAATACAAAATTCAAGACCTCCTTGATGATGGTGTTATTGAAATTGAAGATCATAATAATTCACCTAAAGAGAAACTAGATGTCATTGCCAAGCATGATCAAAATTATGAACCTGTGTCTAACAATGGCCCACATGTCACCTCCATCTCTTCCATGATTCCTCCATCTCCTAAGGCTTATGAACAACAATCCATATCATATCCCTCAAATAGTGAACCTAATGATGAAACTTCTCATGTTGATCCTCTAGGGCTATCTCAAGGGCCATCCCATCAAATGGTTGAAAAAGATCCTATCTCCCTACAATCCCTTCTTACTCTATCCAATGGTCCTCTTTCACGTCAAGATCAAAGTATACCTTCATCTCCTTGTCATAATCCTCCATGTTCATCTAAAGGATCCATCATGACTACAAAAACCTCTCATGATCCTACAAGTCAAAATATTTATAAACACAAAGGGGTAGACCTTCACAAGCAAGAACCTCTCCATATTAAAGAAAATATTAAGGGTCATGGCCTGAGTGACATTCCTCAAGATGTTGGTATCCCTACTAAACCAAAATCCAAATACACGCCTTCCCCTTCATCTCTTCCATCCATTTTAGGACCCTGTATTCCTCCATCTCATGTGCAAGATCAACAAAGACATACATCTTCGTGTACCTTCCATCCATCTAGAAGGACACAAAGACTCACTGAGAAAAATCAAAAGCTATATGGGTTCCTAAGGCACTTGTAGAAGCAATGCATTCCAAGAAAGTGCAAAAGCATGAAAAATCAAAAAACATGTGGATCCCTAAGCATCTCCTTGAAGCACAACAGTCTAAAGAAAAATACAAATCAACAGCCAAGATTGTTGTTCCCCCATCCAAACCTTCCAAATCTATTTCTCCATCATCTCCTTCATCTATTTTGGATTTTTATGTCCCTCCATCCCTGATTGTTCCTCCATCCAAATCTCAAAATATGAGATCCACTTTTCCTCCATCAATCCACCATCCCTCAAGATGTGTGCCAATGGTGATACTGCAAACATTTCCATTCACTCATGCACCAAACTTTCAATATCTGATCCATTATCCAACACCTCTTTTTCATCTTCCCATACCCCTTTATCCGATCGTTTGCATAAGACTTTACCCTAGTTTCATCACCAAATCTAAAAAACTAAGGAAATCAACATTGGAGATGTTGAACATGTATACTTAGCTGAGTCCTTATATCCTATGGGAAAATACATCTTTATTTGACTCTTCAAACAAAGACTAATGAACTACCTACACAAAACTCCCTGACCCTATGAACAACATGCACTTTCAACGATACTATATCTAAGGGATAGGTTAGTTTCAATTTTTATTTTTTCATTGCATATCATTTTATTCAAAGCATTGTATCACATATAGTTTCTTTTTTTTTAATGCATCGCATTCGCACAATTTCTTCATTAGCATATAGAAGCATTAATAAAACAAGTCAACTGGCCAAGTTTCTCATTTGTTTACATTCAAGAGAAACAAGGGTCATCTCCTTTCTTAGATATTCAAACATGAAGTCCTTGAGGTCATAAGGTCATTCATTTTCAACATTACCCTATGCTTTACTTATGGTTGGGTAGTGATTTCACTATTTGAGACTTGTTAACCCAACTTCTATCAATTTCTATATCTCAAACACATTAATAAAATCTCTAGACACCTAGTTGATCATATGACTAGTGAAAAATCTCAAATTCTACTTCAGTGCTGCTATAATTGTCACACCCAAGTAGGTTTCATTACTTACAAGTCAAGGCAAAAAAAAGAAGAGAAAAAGTGCTATGCCAAATATTCATCTCAAGACAAAAGAGAAATGATATATAATTGAAATGTCATGCATACAAGTGCGACAAAAAAGATTGACTATGGGAACATGCAAGTAACTCCATCAGGGCTATCAATGCCTACTGACAATGGAGCAATATTCAAGAAATTATAGTATATAACCTCATCGGAGCTCTAAAATCTTGTTGGCAGTGAGGCTCTATTCAGGATGCTTTTGAATTATAATAATCCACGTAGCTAGTCATATAGGATGATAAGGATCTTTAGTGAATACAAGAGCAAGAATTAACTCATTTTTACTCACATGGGAAAAAGAAGATCAAAGTTTCAAGAATGTATGGGGAGATTTTTGCATCTCCATTTGTAAATCCTATTCACTAAGTGTGTTAATTTGGATATTCCAAGGGACCTTAAGGATCGATTGACTGCTTATCTATGAAATGTTTTGTACCTCCAATTCAATTGGTGTATTACAAAGTGCTAAACAAACACAGTCATCCTTGTTCAAATAGGAAATGCATCTTCATCATGCATATTTCATTAACATAGGTCATATTGAAAATTCATTGTCTCCATATGCATTATGCAGATCATCATGTCATATAGGTCTGCATACTGGGGGCATAGCTGAAGAAATTCTAAAAATCATAAAATGTCTTGAACAAACTCCTAAAAATCATAAAATGTCTTGAAAAAACTCCTAAAAATCATAAAATGTCTTGAACAAACTCCTAAAAATCATAAAATGTCATGAACAAAAATCCTAAAAATAAAAAAAACCCAAAAATCAAAGCAAGAAAGCATAGACTATCCTTCAAACCAAATCAACCATAGACAAACTCTCAAAGTTTTCAATCAAACTTATCGCATGTCTTGTTAATCAATCTATCAAACTCTATCAAACATCAACATGTCTTATACAAGGAAAGGTATACTCAAAACTAGACAAATCGATCTTATATGGGGTACTTACTCTTGGAAACTAGGCATTCCTATCAATTATCAAATCAAAATAATGACATAGATCGGTATGGCTAACGGATTTTGTCCAGGTTCGTCTTATCTTCTATACTGAAATGTTTCATCTTTGCTTTTAGTTGTACATAATTTCTTGTCACTTTTGTGACATCTTGGTTCTTTTGGAACCCTCATGGCTTGAAACCGATCACTGTCCTAGTCTTAGGGTAATCGATTGAGCAATTTACATGTCCTAAGCGATATCTCCCAAGTCATCTTTCGGTCAGTGGTACCTATTCATCCGCTCTGAGTCAGTCACCTGTCTCCTAACTACTGAAGAGTTTTATCACTGAGTACACAAGCAAAATAAGATTACTGGAAACAATCACTAAACAGTTTGAGATATGCCTGAAATTTTCTTTGTTTGTTGTCTTTTATATTGGTTTTCAATTATTATTCCCTCTGAGTAACTCGAGGAAGTCTATCTTGACTAAGAGGAGCAAGGATTAGGGGCATAATACTTTTCATTTTTTTCTGCTTGTAGGAATGAATCTGATGATCTAGAAACATCTAAATTAGCTGGGTGTCTGTGATAATTGCCTTCACATCAAGGTGAAATCGCCACACATACCTTGACTCCTCTTATTTGTATGCTACAGGGAGGTTGGCATCATTTCTTTGTCTGTTTTGAGAGAATTTCTTTAATGTGCAATCCAAATGCATGCATAATCTATCCAAGGATATGAACGAAAAAAAGGGTCATTATGGACAAGATAATTAATATTGCATATGAAAAGAAAGGAACTCTATTTCACCTACTATGTTTGTAAAATGCCCAGTGATGAAAATTAAGCATTCTAAATCTAGTGACCAAGCTTAGGTTGCATTCACTCTAAAATTTTATGCATTTCGAGTGATTTTGGCAGAATAACAATGATCTGTTTATCTTCTGAATGAGAGTTTGAAGCAATCATCATTTATCAGCTAAGCGGTCTCCTTTTCATCATCATTTCTCCGATCGAGTACTTGTTTGTTGAGATGTTAGCTGCATACATGAGCATCTTATATAGAACCATACATTTCATTATATATTTATTTTCATTCATATTATTGCATGAAAACTAAACATTAGCATTACTAGTTGTTCATTCTAATCATTCATTTGCATCATCATTTATTTGCATATGAAACAAAACAAAAATAAACATCCATATTACATCCATGGCATACATCCATACTGAAAACAATATACATACATATAGAATAAAGCATATAGATAGAAATCTCATAATCAATTGACACAAGTATGATGAAATCAATTCAAGATCTCTTGTATATCATAATCTCAGTGTCTCAGAGTATAAACAATATCAATTGTCATATACAATGTCTCATCGGAGCAAGAATCATATAGGCTACAAAACAATGGGGTATATAAAAAAATATAAGATCTATAAAAATCTAGCTCTCTACCTCTCCCTCGTCGCCAGGTGGTGGAGGAGGTGGATCTTGCTAACCAGCATCCTGCCTAGATGCCCGAGCTTCCTTAGATCGAGCCATATACTGAGAATATGGGACATCCTGTTGCGCTACTAGAACTGTTGTGCTATAAGCTGCAATGTATTAAGTTGCTCGGCTAGTCTGATGCAACACCTCCTATTGAAGAGCATCTCACTCTACCCTCATCTTCACAAGCTAATGATCACACTCAGGTCTGACCCTTGCCAGCTATCGATATCACTCTACCAGCTATGTCTGAGCCACTGTCAACTGTGACTGCAAACCTGCTAATATGTCTCTCATAGATCATAGTGGGTCTGCTGCCCCCTACTCTTTGTCTCCCTCTCCACCTCCCTCTCCACCTCCCTCTCCACCTTTCTCATCTCTCTGTTGTCTCACCTATCTAGGAGCTGCTCGCTCCTCCTCACCTCCACACTCTATTTCCCTAGAACCACTAGCCCCCACACCAATAGCTCTAAGGGATCCACCCTCCCCTCTCTACCTCTATCTCCCCCTAGTTGGTATGATGTTGTTGCTAGCACCAGGTTCACCTCCTACCTACCAAGGAACCTCCACTCTCTATCCCTATGCTTGTCCCTGTTCCTATGCAGGGGCCTCATCCTCAGCCTCGTCTATGAGGGGCACATGCTCCGCAGGTTCTATAAATCTAGGGAAGGGATGTCTCTGAAACCAATCTCTATACTAGGGAAATACCCCCACATCTACAATATCCTCAAGATAGTCTCATTGCAGTGCATGCTCAATGCGTAGGAGAACCTAGGGGCCCATCCTTGTCTCTCCTCATCACCATATCAAGCATAGGTGGTATACTCCTATGGCATATCCTATGGTCTACCATAGTGCCTCATAAGTCTCGAAATGATGAACTGCTCAATAATCAACACCGATCTTCCAATAAGAGGATGAGTCATGAACATGTCTCTCCACCAAGCTGTCTAGTCATCCCATAGCTCCAGACCCCTATATGGTCTCCATATGACAAGGATCAGATCATTGAGTTGTCATCTCCAATACTCTGTCTTGCCTAGATGGGGTCGAGTAACATCTCCAGAATATCTATATACGATCGGCTGGTGTGGATCTCTGGCATCATCTACTATCGGTCTACACACTAGGATGTGCTCCCATGCCCATATCTAAAGAACCAAGACTCCTTCTTTCATGCTCTTCCCATCCCTATATGTGATCTCATGCATCTCATGATACATGTGGGCTAATAAGAAAGTTCCCCACCCTAATCTCTTAGCTTGTGTCAGTAGTCTCTCAAGCATCCTACCCTAGCCACATAGAAAGCCCTATTGTCCCCTATTTGGCATGATGAAACAACCTATCATACCTTCTAATACACATGCTAGCGGAAACTTCTCACTATACCTAGCCATCATAACATCCCAAGTGATAGCCCACTTAAGGATAGTCTCATCATGAAATATGTGTCTCAAGGCTAAGATACCAGGTCACTAAGCAGAATCATAGTCAACCTTATCCCTAGCAAACAGAATCCTCAAGATCTTGTACACATCCTCTGGTGTAATGGTCATCTCTCCAACTAGTAGATGGAAGGTGTTATGCTCTGAATGGAAATTCTCAACTAGCGCAATAAGCATCCCATGATTCACACGGATATCAGGAATCTCTAAAAGGTGAGTAAAGCCGCACAAATCAATATTTTCTCTAACTACATCTGACAAATTCTGAACTAATCCCATAGTAGGTGGATAAACACAACGAAATAGGATATCTAGCAATCAAACCTGCAAAAAAATCAAACAACAAAGCATCAACAAGTCATCCAAATTGCGCTACAAAATATGATAAACATCACGCAAATCCAAATACACCAAATGTCAAAACAAAATTTCATGTTTTAACCCTTAAAAATGCTCACTATTTTCCATACGAGTATTCACAGTGTAGCAGAAACTCATATGAGTCAGGAATACATGTCGAACGATAAAACATTCTCATATGACACATGGTATTCTCTTGCATGATAATATGGGCTATGAAGAAAAATCTCATACAATACATGGGATGATACCATATGACAAAACATATAGGCTAAAATGATAAACCACATGAGGGATAGTTTGTCATACAACAAATAGTGTCTTGTCAAATGACAAAACAACATTAAATGATTTTTAACCACTTTAAAAAGAAAAAAATTCAACAAAAAATCAAAATTGATGAAATGCAAAGGCTTAAGATTGATCACTTACCACTGGCTCATAGTTCCGCAGTCGATTGTGACGTCTCTAGCACTCAAAATGGTCCTAGATCGGAATGGCCATTTTTATTCGTAGCTGGCTTTTAAAATTTCAAACTTAGAGAGGTGAAAATGAATTGAAAATGACACATGGGCCCCTTATAAAGCCAAAACCCTAATGTTTCAACTTTCTCCGATGGACATGAAAATTGTACCCTAAGATAAATCGACGGTGATGATTCCATTTTTGAGATCGGAATCAAAATCTAAGATCATCCTCCTAGTCAATTTCGCATAACTAAGACCACTTAGCACTTTCATCACCTGCTCATTCCTTTCTTTAATTTGTGCTCAATTTCTTGTTAATCAATACTAAATCTCAATTTAATTCTCACATCAACTCTAATTTTAATCATCAACATTAATATTTGTGCTCAAATAAATTCTCATCTCTCAAATAATTTATTAAAATCACTGTGCAACCCTCTCTATCTTTTTATTTCGCTCCCGAGGGGAAATACTCATGAACTCAAAATCAAGAATCTCTTTCAAAAATCTTCATTGCAAGTCGAGCAGCTAAGCTTCATCAAGTCAATCTCTAGGGGCATATCAGTTTCATCACTTCATATCAAGCTGATATTGTCTTCATCTGAATCAGTCTTAACATTTATCAGTTGCATTGCTTTTCATCAAGCTGATTATTCGTTTAAACTCAATCAAGGGTTTAAAGAGTATCATTGATCACATGCTCAATCTAAGCAGGTGTTCATTTTCATTGCATTGAATCAAGATGGATAGTTTATCTTCGCTCATCATATCTTGATCAATCAAGTTCAAGATAGGTTTTATCTCTGCTCACTGTGTATAGTTCAATCAAGTTCTAGATCAATAAGATCCGCTTCTTGATCAATCAAGTTCAATTTTGGTATCTTCGCTCTTCATCGGTCCTAGTTCAATCAAGTTTGGGATCGGTTTCGCTTTAATCAACTCTATTCAGTTTCATCGCTTCAAAACAAACTGAATACCTCACTCTTCATCTAGTTCATGATCAATCAAGTTCAGAACTGGTATCTCCTAGATATCAACTATTCTTTGAACCAACGCACTGCTCACACATTAATTCAAAGAGGGGAAAATGTAATAACCTAAAAATAGTCATCTAAACCATGAACCCCTAATCTTGATTTTGTCACCAAGGTCAAAACCAAAGGCAATTAAATTTAATCTTGAGCTCACAATTAATTTCTTAAATCATCAAATGTCACATGGCAAATTAATCAACCAATATTAATTAAATGAATATTTAATTAATTGATCATTCCAAGTAAATATTTTTTTAAACAATTATCCTATTTATTTTATTGAATATCCTAGCATATTTAATTAAATAAATCAATTTTCTATTAAATCATCAAAAAGGGAATTAATTGACAAAAAAAGAATTTAAATTTGAGAAAAGAAATCAATTGGAGACAATATTGAAAATCAAATTAAAAATTGATAAATAATCTCAGAGAAATCAATTAAAACAATTAAATATCAAAATTGAATGAAATAGAGAATAAATCAATTTTTTATGATTTTATCTTTATTTTAGTTCAATTTCCTTTAAAACTGAGAAAAGTAACCAATCACATCAATCAACTAGATTGTGCTTCCTATTTGAAAATCTTGACCGCTCATTATCATTTGATCTTAGTCATTGGTTTCTTTCTAAATTTTCTATAAATTCAGTCTCTCATCTCTCATTCAAGGATCCTGGAGAATATATTGTTATTATGTTGTATTTGCTCTAGGTTCATTGAGAATTTGCATTGATATATTGCATATTAGTTATTTCATATTTGTTACATCATTTATCTTAAATATTCATTTCATAGCTTACATCATGTTAGATTAAATCTTGCATATCTAGCTTAAATCTTGCATTCATTTAGCTCAATTTCATACTCATATAGATTAAATCCTTCGTTTAGATGTTGTCTAGTCACTAGTATTGCATATGAAATATGAGAGAAAGACTAAACTCACATCTACTAGAAGGCAATAGGTCACTTTGTGATGGTTTATTGTTCATTGTTGATTGATTTACTAACCATGCATCTAATGACTTAATTGAAGTGTTGTGTATTCAAATATAGATACAGATACAAGTACACTTTTCACACACACAACTGCTAATGTCTTTCAATTTTTCTATACCTCTAGGGTGCACTTTGATAACAATCCCAAAAGGTGTTTTTTCAGTACTTCTATTCACTGAATTTTTGTAGGCAAACTCTACTTGTGCAAGGATTAAATCCCAACTTTCGATTTTATCTCCCACTAAACATCTCAATAAATTTTCCAAACTTTAGTTAACAACTTTTGTTTGTCCATCGCTATATGGTTAGAAAGTAGAATTGAACTTCAAATCTATCTTCATCTTCTTCCAAAGTATTCTCCAAAAATAGCCAACAAACTTAGTGTCTCTATCTAAAACTATGCTCTTAGGTAATCCATGCAATCTTGCCACTTCCTTGAAAAATAGGTCTACTACATGCAATGCATCTGATGTCTTCTTACAAGGTATGAAATGATCCATCTTCAAAAATATATCCACTACCACAAATATAGAATCATTCCCTCTCGGTGTCTTAGGCAACCCAAGTACAAAATCCATGGTTATATCCTCCCAAGGTCTTACTGGTATTGTCAAAGGTTTATACAATCCCACATTTTGACTACTACCTTTTGCAACTTGATAAACTCTACAACTCTGCACATATCTCTTAACATCCTTATGAATTTGGGGCCAATAGTACTGCTCACTCACCAATGCAATTATTTTGTCAATGCCAAAATGTCTAGCTATTCCTCCACTATGTTTCTCCTTTATCAGGTTCTCTCTCATGGAACTCTTAGATATGCACAACTGAACTTCCTTGAATAATATTCCATCCTAAATGAAGTAATCCAACCATTTTCTCCTACCAACCATAAATGGTTCTCTACATGCTTTCCAAGGTTCAAGAAAATCTAGGTCTTCATAAAAAAAGGTCTTCAAATCTTCAAAACCTAATACTGTCACTCTCATCTTTGTCAACAAATTCCTTCTCCTACTCAATGAATCAACAACTTTGTTAGATTTTCCACTTCTATGTTTCAACACAAAGATGTAACTCTGCAAGAATTCTACCCATATCATATGTCTCTGATTCAACTTACTCCGACTGTTCAAATACTACAAAGCTTGATGATCTGTATACAACACAAACTCCTTAGGCAACAAGTAGTGTCTCTATTTCTTCAAGGCTTGAACTATGGCATAAAATTCCTGATCATACACTAAATATATCTTCCGGGCATCATTCAATTTCTCACTAAAATAAGCTACTGGTCTTCCTTCTTGACTCAAGACTTCTCCTATTACTATTCCACTTGCATCACAATCCACTTGAAATACTTTATTGAAATCTGGTAAAGCTAACATAGGCTTCTCAATCACTTTTTGCTTCAATAGTTCAAAACTTTTGTTTGCTCCGGTGGTCCACTTGAATTCCTTCCGGTCTCCTCTTTGTTGGCAAATGCACAATCCAATGAGAAATTGTAGGTGATTGAAGGTATTGTCATTGATGACAACCTTACAATCATGTGATACCGACACCAGAAGACTCTACACCGGCATACATATCACTGACACCAAAAAGAAGATTACGAACACCATGGCCGACAAGAATTTTGTATAAATGTATTTTGTAATTAATTGTAAAATCTTTTGTAAGCCGACATGGCAGATTGTAATATGACTCATATATGTTTGATATTATTGTAGATCATTTATAGAGCGTAGTATGAAAAGGAATATAGCAGACCTAATGTGCTAATTATTAGGATAAGGGTTTATGTATGTAGCAGAGCTTAAACTGGTATTGAATCTGGCATAGAAGGTGCTGGTTTGAAGTAGTACAAGACATTGGATTTGTATAATCCAATTTTGTAAGTTAGTGTGACTTCTTTTGTAACTAACCAATGAGCTCTAGGCACTTGGCCTTCTTGCATGTGTAGGCCCCTATTGTAAGCAGTAATATTCTCTTTTTGGCTAGTAAGTGAATATTGTGGGTCACAAATCCCACTAAGGTTTTTCCCACACAGGGTTTCCTCATTAAAATATTGTGTTATGGTGTACTTTTCATGTTGTGGTTGTTTTTCTTATTTGCTACATTATTTTTGGTTTACCGATACACAGTTTTAATAGGCTTTCCATCTTATAAGTTAAAAAAAATTAACCAATCAGTCAGATATTGATTCACCCCCCCCTCTCAATATCTTTGGGAATCCTAACAATTGGTATTAGAGCCCGGTCCTCTATTTTCAAAAGCCTAATAGCTTGAGGAAGATCTTGTCACCGGTAGATATGGAAAACTTGAGAAAGCAATTGGAAACATCTCTTTCACACTATGATGCAGAAAAGGTGAAGAATGTCAAACTTGAAGATGATTTGAGAGTTGCTTAGGATATCATTCAAGGACTTCAAGAGAATTTCACTATTGCAAGGAACAAGAGAAGAGAACTTTGTGAAAAGATGCAAAATGATGAAGATGAAAAGGAAACTCTTAATGATTTGGTAAACAAGCTGAGACAAGAAATCAATACAACAAAGAATGAGATGCAGGATATGACTATGAGGTTTTGTAAAGAAATTGAAGATAAAAAGAAGAATGAAGATGACTTGACTATAAGAATCAATGATGCTGCAAATGAAAATCTAAGACTCAATCATGAGAATGATATGCTAAAGGCAGATCTAATTCACTTAGAACATGATAAAACTGAACTCATGAGACAGAAGGACTTCTTGGAAAATAAATTGGCTACTGCAAATCAACACAAGGAGAAATTCAAGAAAAGTTCAGAGGAACTTTATGACATGCTAAAGAATCAGAAACCTAATGGTGATACAAATGGCCTTGGCTTTGAAGTTGGTGAAAGTTTCGGTACTGCAAACAAACATGATCATAGCAAATTGGTAAGACAACCTAATGATTACAAATTTAATGGGAAATGTTTTAACTGTAACAAGTATGGTCATAGAGCAGATCAGTGTAGATCTAGAAATTATTAGAACACTAATACACCCACCAGTCAATGTTCTAAATGCAACAAAGTTGGTCATAAGTTAGAAAATTACAGAATGAATGTAAGATGTTATGTTTGTGGAAGGTTTGTACACTTATCTAATCAATGCAGAACACATACCGACATAGGATATGGGAAAGCTATTTAGAAAAAACAATGTGACTTGTTATGTTTGTAACAAGATTGGACATATTGCTAAATTGTGTAGAAGTAAGGAATCACTAGTAAATAACAAAGGTCCTAGTTTGAAAGGTAAAGAAAAAGTTGAAGAGGTAAAGAAAGAATTCTCAAAACAATGGATTAGAAAGTCAGATCAAAATGTTGATGGGAATACTCCTCCATCGGCAAAACAGAGTAACATTCCACCGACAGGAGACTCTTCATCTAACTGAAGGAAAATCCTTTGGGAGTTTAGCAATGAATTGAAAAACATGCTATTATACCCTTGGTTGATGGTGAGAAGTTGAATTACTTCTTTACCGAAAGATGAGTTAAGTTGTGACTTAACCAACAAGCATTAAATGTGGTAGTTGGTGAAAATGACATTATAAAGAAAGTGTTTTGGCTCCTTTTTCATTCACCGAGCATTCAAATCTTCGAGAGTGCGAAAATTCCTGAGCAAAGGCATCCTTAGCAAAGAAGTGAAGCAGTTCATCCAAGCACTCATCCTAAAGGAAGATTGAGGTATTTATAACTATGACTTCCTCATCCACTCCTGAATTTATTGGAAACCCTATTGTGATTGAAGTTATCAAGCGCCCTAGACCCGTATTTAAGCTTATTCCCGAAATAGAAAAGAAAGATGATACCCTAGGTGCATTTTCTCAAATTCCTAAGGGAGTAGTATATGTTGAAGATCCTAGAATATACATACATTGTCACATAGAGGAACTAGGAAATGATGAAATCAAGAACATGTACAGAACTATGATTTGTGATGAAAATGGCAATATTAAACCGGAACACAAGGTAATAGAAACCCTAGGTTTTATGGATATTCTTAGCATTCCTGATTTTCCTGAAGATGTGATAAGAATAGTCCTAAGAAGAGTCCATGGTGAATTCTTTTGGTTGGATTCAATCCATAAGATCACAAAAGAAGAAGTAAAGGTAGTAAAAGGGTCACCTTGCACCGGCAACAGACCTAATAGAACTAAAAGGGTCTCAAATGACACCATGATAGATCTAATTGGTGCAACATTTGACAAAAGGTCTCTAAGGGTAAATGATGTGAAGGACATCAATATCAGATTTGTTAGTATGATTTTAGGCTACAAATCTACACATGCTAACAGGTTAAACTCGGTATCTAGCTTATGTATTAAAAGTGCATATGACATGGTTAATGATAATGCTAGAATAGATGTGTGTGAATGGCTCAAAGATGAATTGATAGACAATCTCAAAAATTTCAAAGGAGATAAGAAAGGTACCTTTAGATTTGGATATTTAATTGTATGTTTAATGATGTACATTACTAAGCAAGTACCCAGTATTGGTAGAAAAGATTTTGTCTTTGATATATTGGTAGGAAAGCAACTATTGGATCTATTAAACAACATGGGAGAAAACTAAGAGAAAAACATAAATGAACATTTTCAGGCACTAAAGGCTCGAATGAAGACAAGAATAAGATTGTCACAGACAATTGTAGATAAATATCATTAGGAAATATGCATTTTAATTAAAAAGGATGAAATATGGATGGAGGCAATTGTCCCTAGGACTATCTGGGTAACTAAAATGGGGTATGAAATAGATGATAACATTATTGAAACTAATGCAAAAGGCCTCCTTGAAGCACCAAAGGAACCCTCTGAGAAAGTATTTGGTAGTGCGGAAACAATAGAAAGTGATATTTAGTCTAGGAAAAGAGTTAAGAAAGTTGAACAAATAGTAAGGAAAGGCACTAGACAAGCAAAAGCACTTAAAGACAATGTATTGAAGCAAACTGGTATCAAAGAAAGTGAGTTGGAAGGACTCCAACCAAATACTCATCTTTCACTGGTTGCAACTTCCTCTGAGAGTGATATACCGACACTATTCAAAAGGGTAGAAAGGAAAATAAAACCCTTACCGGCACCCTCACCCTCACCTAGGAGAACCAAACAAAAGCAATAGGCAGTGAGGCCTCTAGCAAGGAAGTTAACACCTAAGAAGAAGGAAAAACAAGATATTTCTCCACTGGATAAACTCCTTAGTGAAATAACAGAGGATGGAAAGTTGAAAAACATTAGCAAACTATACAATACACTTTCTATTGATGATAAAGAAAGCATAGAAAATAGTGTAATTTTACACTTGGATATTTACAAGAATTTTTTTATGGAAATTGTTGATAAAATACCCAGTGATTTGTATAGAAGACTAGAATCTAGAAGGGTAGCTATTGTTGAGTTGGACAAGAAGATAAAAATTGAAAAATTACTTGTAGTGCATCTAGTAAACTCACCTGATGAGATAGATAAATTAATCAGTGAGGCCAACCGGACAGTATTTTCAACTGCTCACCAACATGTTGCATTGATGGCAAGAAGAGTAAGTGAAATTTCAGAAGAGACTGCAGATCAATGGGACATATTCTTTTTGAAAAAGAAAAACATGAAGAACTTAAAAGATCTAAGACTGTCAGAGTCTATCAAAAGGATAGGGATAAGGTGAAAGGTAAGGTAGGTGGTCCTCCAAGCCTAAAAATAACTGACAACTTACCCCCACCTCTTTCTGATACTCCACCAGCACATACTGCTAACAATCAACCAACAATAAAGAGTATGGAGACTCCTCAAGAGGATAAAAATCCTGAGTCAGAGATACTATATACTATGAATATAGACACTCAGGAGGTGAATATTGGAGTAGATAAAAAACCACTCAGGATAAAAAGAAAGATATGACTACTGAATCACCAGCTGCAGATGTTGAGGTTAAGGTTAATGATATTGTAAACATAAGCACAAAAAAACCTAATCAGACATAGCAAATGGTAGAAGACACCACTAGTAAAACATTAGAAGAATTGGTACATAAAACTGAAAAATAAATAGGAGAACCAGCAATGGACAGTGCAGAGGTACAATTTGAGAAACTAGAAGTGCATACAAAGACTACATCTGAGAAATCGGCTGTTGAGAGCTCAGAAAAACCTTATGAGACACAGATAAAGAAACTGGAACAGAAACAAGTTGAGACACAGGTTCAGACTGAGACAATGCCACCAACAAAAATTGAAAAGCCTAAACCTTTGCTAATAAAAATGTAAACACAAACTGACCTACCAGAGGTCGAAACAAGCAAGGCTACTACTACAACCGGTAGCATGGATATTGTGAAAACTGTTGGGCAGACATCTAGTACTTCAATAGTAGAATTCTGGCCTACAAATGTGATAGAGGTATTACTGGACTCAATAAAGAAAATCACAGAGTGTAATGCACAAGCCTATAAGGCTATTGATGACACAATTCCTGTTCTCAAATTGATAGCGCCCAAGTGCATTGTGGATAATAAAGATTCTTTAGGTCAACTAGACACATTGTCTAAATTTATCACCAGCAACATTTTGACAGTTGATCAAATCAATGAAGACACATTCAAAGAGAGGATGAATAAGGAGAAAGAGAAATTCTTTGAGGAAATAGTAAAGAAGAATAAGGAACAAACAAAAACCTTATTATCGGCACTAGGAGAAACAATTTTTGATTTCAAAAAGTTGTACAGGGATACTTATAAAACCGACATCTTGACATAGGACATAGATTCGGAGATCAACAAAACACAAACTGAGATTAACAATATTGCTAACAATCTAATAGGCACATCAGATTCATTTTTGGAAATAGAAAAGAAAATTGCAGATCTTGAAGAGAAAATTGAGAAGTTAGAAAAGGATAAAGAGAAAATAAATGATAAGGCAAAAAGCTTAAAATGTAAACTTGGTCCCAAACTAGATTACCTCATTTCTTTGAGAAAAGAAATATTTGAGGCTCTGGTTCCCAGACTCAAGACACTAGAAGAGAAAATGCACATAGTCACCAGTTTAGTTCAGAGAACACAAGAGGCATTATAGGATAGCAAAAGATTTAGCGACTATTTAAATTTGGTTTTGGCAAATATTTACTAGATTGTAACCCACTGGTTACAAAAATCTAGGCAGGAATCACACTCCACTGACAGCAAATGACAACCTTTGTCATTGATGTCAAAGGGGGAGTAGTGAGATGAGAAAAATTGTCATGCCCAAAATTTAGGGCAAAAATGGAACGATTTTTTTAAAAAAATACAAATTAATTGATTAACAAGTTCACTCACACGACAAGCGTTATTGAAGCTTCCATAATTATACTCGAGCTAATTTTGAAAAGAACCAAGCATCGAAATTTTGTTTAATTTTATTTGCATAAAGCTATCTGGTATAATTTTATCTCCACAAGATGCCTAGTCATTAGGTTTATTAAATCCATCACGTTAAAGATAATAGGAGAGGAAATTTAATTCAATTCCCAATAAGACACATAGTCTAAACATCCAATTTAAAATTTAAACACTCTAATTAAATTACCCGGGACAAATTTAAGTATTTATTACATTAAATACATTTAAAATTATAAAAGCTAGGCTTACTTCTTATAATTTATATATTTCACTTCCCTTTTTACTTCCTATGAGTAATCCTACGGAGGTATTTAAATGTTTAAAACTCTATTAAAAATAAACATTTAAATATTTAAAACCTTATTAAAAAAACTTACTCCAATTTATAACCAGAATATATATATTTATATATATATATATATATATATATATTTATATTTAAATATATAAATACATATATATATATATAATTTTACATTATTTTTATTCCATTTAGAATTATCTCCCCAAGATAATAGTTTATCTGCTTCCCAACCCTAATTAGGGTTTTATATTTTTTTTTTTACACATTTTAATAACTCTGAAACTTGTCATAATATTTTATTTCATTTACCCTAGCCCTACCCGGGCTAGGGTTTAATCCATTTTTTGTTTATCACTGAGTATTTTTTTTACAGGGCCGAAACCCCAAGGCGGCGGCCATTTTCGTTGCCGGTTCAAAGAAGGTGACAGCGAGGGCCGAGGCGCCACTGTGTGGGCACACAGTGGGCGCCGCGGCACCACTGTGTGTCCACACAGTGGGCGCCGCTAGCGGCTCACACCACTGTGTGGCCACACAGTGGCGGCCGCGGTCGTCCACTATGTGTCCACACAGTGGGAGCCGAGCGGCCCGCACTGTGTGTTCACACAGTGGGTGTCGCGCGGCCCTCACTGTGCGTACACACAGTGGGGCCCACGTGGAACCCAAATTTCCCTCTTTTTTTTTTAATTTTTTTTTTTTTTAAATATAATATATATAAATATATATATATATATATGTATATATATATTTATATATATATTTATATTTATATAAATTTATATATATAGAAGTTTTAAGGGTGAATATATATAAAAATATATATATATATATTTTTTAATAAGATTTACATACAAAATTTTAAACAAAATAACAATGAGAAACACATTATGTAAATCCAAAATTACATGTGCACAAATAAACATTTAAGTATATATATATATATATATATATATATATATATATATATATATATATATATATATATATATATAATTGATATATAACTTAGGCTCTTTTATTTATTTATTCTAATTGCTGATAAAAGAAATAGAAGTAGATCTTTTGCTAAACTTTTATTCTAACACTTTTTTTTTTCTTAAAATACCTCATACTATTCTGAATAAAACACTTTCATTGATTTTTCCACTAATAAAACAATTACTTAAAACACTCTTATTTTTTTTTAATACTTAGAATTCTTCAGCAAAATAACTCATACTTTTCAACAAGTAGAATATAGATAAAATTTATTTGAAAGTAATTTTTCCATAATACAAAAGAAGCTTTTACATGCAACTCAAAGAGGCTTTTCTTTTTCTGAAACCCAAACAGAAGTAGAAATAAAACAAGCTTTTTTTTTTACAACTCCAAGATATTCTGCAAATTTTACAGGATGTTTCTTTGTTTAGCTACAACAATAAACCTCAAGTCTATTTTCAAGAATTACAACTTGCTTCTCTTTTCTATGAATGAGGCATACTTCTATAACAAATTTAAACAAATATTTGCAACTGGATTTAAGTATCTTCAACAATAATCATCTGTGTCTTTTCATGGTTCCTATTCTCTTTCTCCTGACTTTCCTGCATAACAGAAGATACAAATATGACCACGGAGTGCTCACCTCCTAGCCTAGGCTAACTGGTAGCCACCCCCGAGCTCGGAGAACCAATTCCTAGAGGGGTAACATATAGGAAAACACATAGAAGGTAATGCATACAGATTATCAGACACACTCCCAACTTGGCTTCACAGCACCACACTTTGGTGATGATCTTTTCAAAGGGTGGTAGTGGACCAATACCCTGAGGAGAACTGCAAGTATGAAATAAACAAGAAGCCACCTCATGGCACAATAAATATATCAAGAATCTCAACCCCTTATTCCTTATGCCCCCCAAAGGCATTCTAGCCTTATATCCCTCCTTATGACCCCCATTGCACAAACAGGCCATGCAGCAAGGGTCACACAAAGATCCCTTGTGATCGCTCTCAAAAGAGAGTCTCTCACTTGAGGGTTGTCACTGCTACCACCCACAAGATCCTCTTCTCTCCCAAGAGTAAGAGGTCTTGAGGAAACTCCCAAAACACAACACAAATCATAATGCAAAAATACCAAAAGATTTTTCAACAAAAACATTCAAGAACACAGATTTCTTACACCAACAAACTTCCAGACATAAGCAAGAAGAAGACATTATAATGAATAACTAAAACCAACCTTAATCTACCCAAAGGTATTATGATATTTGATGAAGAGCTGCCCAATCCACTAATCTTTTTCCTTCTACCCTTAATCAATTTTTCTATTCCATAACATTATTTTCTTTTCAAAATTTCTCTTGTCTCCAAAAATGGAGAGTGCGTGATTACCCTCAAAATCTCAAAATCTTGCTTAAGAAGCTCACTCTCTGAGTTCTCACAAGTTTCTAAAACTAAAAGGGAAAGAAAGCAAAAATGCAAAAAGACTCCCATTCGAATAAGAAAAATCTAAATTAGATTTAACTTCTAAATTTTCAATTTTCGCACAACTCAAAAAAACCAATTTTTAAAGCGTTAAAAAGATCATTATAAAGTAGAAACTTGCCTAAAATTACCCCTAACCCCTAGGTATACCTTATGGGCTTTAGGAAACCCTATTAAACTACCCCTAGGTGTTCATTTAACCCATTTTAAACCCCTCTGAAGTTTATTTTCGGGTCAAACATAAGCTGACCACCCCAAATATTATATTCCCAAAGTATTTATGACAACACAGTATTTTATTTAAGAAGAACTATAATTAAACACTTTCCCACCAAGAGACAAAATAAAACATTTAAATTTAAATCCACACATGTGTCAAGTGACACAAATAAAAAACTTTTACAAAAATAAAACATGAAATTGTCTCTTGTGGTTTTTACACAATAAATTTAAATAACACTTAACACTCATGCAGCATATACTATTACGAATAAAATACAACACAAACGGGGTGTTGTCTCTCCAAATAGACAAACTCTGGCTTACGAACATACATAAGTCTAGGTTTGATTCTCCGTAATTTTTCATGGTCACATGGTAAATTTCCTGCGCATCTCAATTTACACATTAGTACTTCCAAATATCCATATATGATATAATTCAATAATATAACAATACACATCATTACTTGCATACAATTTTCATCTGCACAGATTGAATAAATCTTTTTATCAAGCAAATTCACATAAGCAATTTCATCCCAATTCACATAAACTAAACATACATCATAGTTCTATATTCAGAGTAAAGTCCTGCAAATTCAATAACGACATCTATCATTGCAATATCATCCTATCTAACAATCATGTAGTGTTCTATCTCATAAAGCATATAAGTAAATCACCAAATCATAGCAATGTTATCCAAATCCTGAAATCATATAAGTTCTAAGTCTCAAAAAGCATCAAAATAAAGTATCCATAATAGTCTAAATATAAAATCCACTGAATGTCAGACTGAGTCGAGGTGAGGCCTCACAAAAATGATCAGAATAGGACATCATCAGCTCAGGGGGAGCATACTTTTTGGGCACATAGTTTTGGTAAGACAATTTTGGCAGATTCCTTTTTGGACATCATTTTGGACACTTTTTTTATTTTTCTCATGAGTGTTGCCATCAATGCCAAAGGGGGAGATTGTTGGCAAATGCACACTCTAATGAGAAATTGTAGGTGATTGAAGGTATTGTCATTGATGGCAACCTTACAATCATGTGATACCAGATGGAAAGCACAGGCACCGCCACCGATAGACTCTACATCAACATATAGATCACCGACACCAAAAAGAAGATTACCGACACCATGGCTGACAAGAATTTTGTATAAATGTATTTTGTAATTAATTGTAAAATCTTTTGTAAGCCGACATGGTAGATTGTAATATGACTTATATATGTATGAGATCATTGTAGATCATTTATAGAGAAAAGTATGAAAAGGAATATAGCAAACCTAATGTGTGAATTATTAGGATAAGGGTTTATGTATGTAGCAGAACTTAAACCAATACTGAATTTGGCATAGAAGATGTTGATCTAAAGCAGTACAAGACATTGGATTTGTATAATCCAATTTTTTAAGTCAGCGTGACTTCTTTTGTAACTGAGCAGTGAGCTCTAGGAACTTGGCCTTCCTGCATGTACAAGCCCCTATTGTAAGTAGTAATATTCTCTTATTGGCTAGTAAGTGAATATTGTGGGTCACAAATCCCACCGAGGTTTTTCCCACACCAGGTTTCCTCATTAAAATATTGTGTTATGTTGTGGTTGTTGTTCTTATTTGCTATTGTGTTGACTTGAATTTCATCCTCAGAATGCTACTTGCAACAAGCTAGTTTCACAAAATACAAATGGAAATGCTACATGAAATCCAAACTCAACCAATGAAACTACATGAAATACATATTAAAATAAAACATTATTTTTACCTTCATGGTTTATGTCTCATTGTGTCCTAACTCCATTATTCCTAGTTGCAGATGGTGTTCTCTTAGATAATGCACTGATGGCTTGCAAGATGGCATATGAAGAATGGACCGATAAGTTGTAGTTAACTGATGCTATGATATGCAATACTACATGATTATGCTAAAAATGATTATGCTATATGATAATTGCTATATGATTATGCTATTACTATTTGCTTCAAGATTAAAACTCACAGATGCATATGATTGATTTGAAGACTGTTAGGATTCCCAAAGATACTGAGAGGGGGGGGTGAATTAGTATCTAACCAGTATATCAAATTACTTGATTTAAAACATGAAAAGCATGTTAAACCTGGGTACCGGTAAACCAAAAATAATGCAGTAAATAAGAGCAATAACAACAACATGAGAAGCATACCATAACACAGTATTTTAATGAGGAAACCCGGTGTGGGAAAAACCTTGGTGGGATTTGTGACCCACAATATTCGCTTACTGGCCAATAAGGGAATATTACTCTTACAATAGGGGCCTGCACATGCAAGAAGGCCAAGTGCCTATAGCTCACTGCTCAATTACAAAAGAAGTCACATTGACTTACAAAAGGGGATTATACAAATCCAATGTCTTGTACTGCTTCAGATTAGCATTTGCTATGCCAGATTCAGTACCAGTTTAAGCTTTGCTACAACATAAACCCTTAACCAATAATTCACATATTAGGTCTGCTATTACTTTTTCATACTTCGCGTCCTATCTCTTATCTTCAAAATGATCTACAATGATCTCATACATATATGAGTCATATTACAATCCGCCATGTTGGATTACAAAATATTTTATAATTAATTACAAAATATATTAATACTAAATTGTTGTCAGCCAGGATGTCGGTATTCTTCCTTTTCGCTACCAGTGTTCTATGTGCCAGTGTAGAGTCTATCGGTGTCGGTGCCTATTGGTATCACATGATTGCAAGGTTGCCATCAATGAAAATACCTTCAATCACCTACAATTTCTCATTAGAGTGTGCATTTGCTAACAATCTCCCCCTTTGGCATTGATGGCAACACTCATGAGAAAAATTCAAGAATGCATCCGAAAACTGATGTCCAAAAAAAAAAAACTTCGCCAAAACACTGTATGTCCCAAAATGTGTGCTCCCACTGAGTAGATAATCTCTACTTCCTTCTGACCATTTTTATCATCACACTACTCTCCCTTTGACATCAATGAAAAAGGTTGTCATTCACTATCAGTGGAGTCTTGCCTGGATTGTTGTAACCGGTGGGTTACAATCTGAAAGATATCTATCAAAATCAAATTTATACCATTACTGAATGTTTTGCTATCTTTTATTGCCTCTTGTGTTCTCTACACTGTACCGGTGAGTATGTGCATTTTCTCTTCCAATGTCTTTAGTTTGAAAACCAGAGCCTCAAATATTTCTTTTCTCAAAGAAATGAGGTATTCTAGTCTTGGACCAAGTCTGCATTTCAAGTCCTTTGCTTTATCCTTTATTCTCTGTTTGTCATTCTTTAACTTCTTGATTTTCTCTTCTAGCTTTGTAATCTTCTTTTCTATCTCCAAAAATGAATCCGATGATCCTATCAAATTGTCAGCAATATTCTTAATCTTATCTTGTGCTTTGCTGATTTCCTTGTCAAGGTCTTCTATTAAGATATTTGTCTTACAAGTGTCCCTGTACAGTTTCTTGAAGTCAAAAATTATTTCTCCAAGTTCCGGTAATAGGGTATCCATTTTCTCCTTGTTCTTCTTCACAATTTCCTCAAAGAATTTCTCTTTTTCTTTAATCATTCTTTCCTTAAATGTATCCTCATTTATTTGATCAACAGTCAATATGTTGTCAGCGATGAACTTAGACAATGTGTCTAGTTGACCTAAAGAATCCTTATTATCAACAATGCACTTTGGTGCTATCAATTTAAGAATTGGAATTGTATCATCAATAGCCTTATAGGCTTGTGCATTACAATATCCATGCTACTGGTTATGGTAATCACCTTACTTGATTTGACTTCTGCTAGGTCAGTCTATGTTTGCATTTCTACAAACAAAGGTTTTTGCTTTTCAGTTTGGGCTAGTGGCACTGTCTCTATCTGAACCTGTGCTTCAACCTGTACCTATTTTGGTTTCTCTATCTATATCTTAGAGGGTTTCTCTAAGCTTTCAACTGCCAGTTTCTCATATGTAGTCTCAGTTTGTACCTCTAAACTCTCTTTTGTTGGTTCTTCAGATGATTTTTTAGTTGTTTCTACCAGTTTCTCAATGGTATCCTCAGTCGGTTGTTTTGCCTGTGTAGGTTTTTCTATGCTTATGTTAACCTATGCAGCCAGTGACTCAGTAGTCACATCTTCCTCCTTATCTTCTATGGTTTCTCTGTTAACCACAACATTTACTTCTTGGGTGTCTACATTCATAGTATACAAAATTTCAGACTCAGGATTTGTATCCTCTAGTGGAATCTTCATACTCTCTGTGGGCGGTTGACTGTCAGTAGTATCTACAAGTGGAGTATCTGAAAGAGGTGGGGGCACATTGTTAGTTATTTTAAGGCTTGGAGGTCCACCTACCTTACCTTTCCCCTTATATTTTTCCTTTTGATATACTTTAATAGTCTTTGGTTTGAGTAATTCTTCTTGTTTTTCTTTTTCCACAAAGAATATATCCCATGCATCTATTGTTTCCTCATAGACTTCCTTTACTTTACCTGCCATTAGTGCTACATGTCGGTGAGCAGTAGAGAATACTGTCCAGTTTGCTTCACTAATTAGTTTATCAATTTCATCAGTTGAGTTGACTAGATGTACTGCAAGTAGTTTTTCAATCTTAATTTTCTTGTCTAGCTCAATGATAGCTAACCTTCTAGCTTCAAGTCTCCTATACAAATCATTTGGAATTTCATCAACAACTTCAATCAAAAATTTCTTGTATATATCTAAGTGTAAAATTACACTGTTCTCTATACTTTCCTTATCATCAGCTAATAGTGTATTGTATATTTGGTTGATGTTCTTTAGCTTACCATCCCCTGTAATTTCACTAAGAAGTTTTTCTATTGGAGCAATATCTTGTTTTACCTTCTTTTTCTTAGGAGTCATTTTCTTTGCTGGAGGCCTTACTGCTTGTTGTTTTTGTTTGGTTCTTTTTGGTGTAGGAGAGGGTACCAATGTGGGTTTTATTTTCCTTTCTACCCTTTTAAATACTATCAGTATATCACTCTTAGAAGAAGTTCCAACCAGTGAAAGATGAGTTTCCGGTTGAGGTGCTTCCAACTCACTTTCACTTATGCTAGTTTGTCTCAAAACATCTTCCTTGATTGCTTTAGCATGTTGGGTTCCTTCCCTTACAGTTGCTTCAACCTTCATAACCCTTTTCCTTGATTGAATTCCACTATCTATTATTTCAGCATTTCCAAAAACTTCCTTAGTAGGTTCCTTGGGTGTTTCAAGGAGGGCTTTTGCATAAGTTTCAATGATATTATCATCTATTTCATAGCCCATTTCAGTTACCCGGATAGTTCTAGGGACAACTGTCTCCATGCAGATTTCATCTTTCTTGATCACAAAAAAAATTTCCTTCAGATATTTATCCCCAGTAGTTTGTGACAGTCTTACTCTAGTTTTCATTCGAGTCTTCAATATTGTTTTTCTCTCGGTTTTCTCCCATATTGTTCAATAGATCTAACAGTTGTTTTCCTACCAGAATGTCAAAACCAAAATCTCTTGGACCAATACTAGGTACTTGTTTTGTTATGTACAACATCAGACAAACAAGTAAATTTCCAAATCTGAATGTTCCTTTCTTATCTCTTTTAATCTTTCCCAGATTGTCTATCAACTCATCTTTGAGCCATTCACATACATCTATCCTTGCATTATCATTAACCATATCATAGGCATTTTTGATACATATGCTAGAAACTGAATTCAACCTATTTACATGTGTAGCCTTATAACCTAAGATCATACTGATAAATCTAACATTTATGTCTTTTACATCGTTCACCCTTAGAGACTTTTTATCAAATGTTGCACCGGTTAGGTTTATCACTGTGTCATTTGAGACCTTCTTTGTTTTGTCAGGTCTGTTACCGGTGGAAGGTAACCCTATTACAACTTTTACCACTTCTTTTGTGTTTTTATAAATTGAATCTAACCATAAAAATTCATCGTGTACTCTGCTTAACACAATACTTATGATATCCTTGGGAAAATTCGGGATACTAAGGATTTCAGTTAAACCTAGGGTTTCCACTATTTTGTGTTCTAGCTTGATATTTCCAGACTCATCATAAATCACAGTCTTATACATATTGTTGATCTCATCATCACCTAATTCCTCAATATGACAATGCATATACATCCTAGGGTCTTTATTATATACTTCTCCCTTAGGAATTTGAGAAAATGCACCTACGCTATCATCTTTCTTTACAATTTTGGGAACTAGTTGGAATATGGGTGGTGCAGGAGCACCTTCACAATTTTGGCTTGTTTGATCCTGATGGGATCAAGAATTGAATAAAGGACTATTGTAAGAGTTGAAGTGCGTGTTTTAGGTTTCATTATGGTTTAGGTTTATCTTAGAGTGGTTTAGATAATGTTACTCAAGTTTTCTTTCCAGTTTTGGCCAATAGTGCCTTGTAAGCCAAAAATGGCATTATAGTGAAAATATGTTAAAAACCTTGTAACAAGCTTAGAAAGGAATTGGAGTATGTCTATTTAATTATTTGACACCATCTCAAATGGTTAGGTGGGAGATATTTGTCTTGTAGGCCAAAAATGCACTAAGAGTAAAAAATTGCTAATGTTGTCAAGCAACATTTTGACAAAAAGTGAGAAAAGTTGTAAAATCACACTACAAGGTAGTTATGGATGCCATAAGGGTTGAAATGGTTTGAGTTTTCCTATATAAGAACACTTCAAACATTGTAAATAGGCTGGCTTGGTATTAACAAGAAGTAGCTAATGAAATATGACTGTTTTTCATGCTTTTTGAGAAAAAATTGTTCTAACAGTCCGTACAGAGCACTATTTCCATACTGTTCTTTCATGGAAGTTTGTGTCATGGTTATATGAAGGTTTTTTATTCTTTGTGTTAGGGTTTTTACTATGTTTTGGTTTATCAAAAAAAATATTTTAGTTTTTGCCTGCTCGCTGCCCTGTCAAGGGTTTGAAGCTCTAAAATGTCACCACTTGACTAATCCAGGTTTGGGAACCCACATAATGGATTTAGTCAAGTTATAAATCATGTATATACTATACATATTCTCTATTATGTGCCAAAAGTGTGGTTGGAAGAAGAACTTGAGCGAATACTAGGCAAGTATTGGTTATTGGGCTAGTAGCATGAACAAAAAACTCAAGATTTGCACCCAAAAGTAACTTGGAGTGAACAAATGAATGAGGCAGAGGTCTGGGAATGTGACCAAGGTTGTTAAACATCATTTTTATGTGTTTTAATAGCTTGTTTCATTTAATCATTCTCTTGTTGTAAGCAAAACATCGAGTTCACTATTTTTTTGGAATTTATGTTTGTAAAAATGCTCGTGGAGTGCTTCAAAGCATGATACAAGCCTTGAATCATGAAGGAAATGTAATAGGAGGTTTGTTTAATTTTTGAAGACCTCATTGAGGTTCTGTAAAAGTTTATACTTCTTGTAAAATAGGTCCAAAAAGTGTAGCAGCAGTCTGATTGGTAAAGGGCAGCAAGTTGACAGTCACAATGATATTTCTCTCCATTTTCAGATTGCTTGCCAAGTGTTTGGCATTATGATTGCAAGGAAGCAGAAGGGGAAGGCTTCATGTTGATGGGGCAGAGGTTCTAAGCCAACTTGGAGGCTTTCTTTGTGGAGATACAATGATTTCCCAATGTGTTTGGATCTAAACCCTACCAAACCCTACAAAAGTGCCACAAAAAGTGGGCAGTCCTCAATCTGCCTTAACAGTGGTTTAAAACACAAAAATCTATGAGCATATACCCCTAAGACACAATCCAAATTAAGTTTGAGGGAGGAAATACCTATCATAGAGTAGGACAAGCACAAAAGTGCCAAATTACCCCTCCACAAGCTACTAGCCTTTTTGGTTGCATAACACACAAATGATAGTTTTGGTCAAAATGCTCAAACCCGATCAAAAGGAGGAGTTTGGGGTTTGAAAAACCTTGGGAGATCAATCCTAAATAGTGAGACAAATGCCAAATAGGCCTTGGGACAGTGTGTAGTCCCTTTTGGAGGTTTTTGACCCTTTGGTTGGAATTTGAGTAGCTAAGAGCTATGAGCCTAAAACCAAATTGTGAGCATCAAACCCTGAAGAAAACTTTGCTGCCCCTACATGTCCATGTAGAAGACTCCTGATGCATTTTGGAACAATGGGGTGAATGCCAAAGATCAGAGATTGAGGGTGTGTAGATGGGTGGAGTGAGTAACTTGAGTATAGTTGAGCATGGGTATGAGCCAACACCTTAAGGGGAGTTTGTTAGGAAGGTGATACTGGAAGTACTTGACACTATAGCCATAAAGAATGATTTTGTAAACACATATAGCAGACTCAAACATGTTTTTGGGTAGCAAATTGAACTTCTTGAGCAAATTGGCCTTTTGAGCACTTTCCTAGCAAGCTCCCTATCATAGTGGTATCAGAGCAAGTGAAAGGTCTTGGATATAGGGGTGAAGATGGAGTTAACAAAATCTAAGAAAGAGATAGTAGGTGCTTACAAGAAGTGGAAAGAAATAATGTTTGGTGGAAAGAAGAAAAGAGAGGAAGAAGAGTTGAGGAAGAAATAAGTAGAAAGAATAAAGAGAGAAGAAGAAGAAAAGAAACAATATGAGTTGAGAAGTTTAAGAAGGGCTTTAGAAGCAAATGAAGCAAGATTGAGGGAGCTTAAAGAGGAACTAGAGAAAAAGAGAAAGGAAGATGTTGAAGAAGCAGATGGTGCAACAATATACAATGGAAGTTTAGAGGAAGAAGTGACCCCAAGTACCATAGATGGTGAAGTTGAAGAGGTAGATAGTCCATTCAGTAACTTTGGGTAGCAGATGCATGCTGAAGTGAAGAGCGAGCAGCAAAGAGTTTAAGAGGAACCTTATATGGCAAAGGTTCTTGAGGATGAGCAAGGGTTAGAGACCAATGTGGCTGAAGAACATGGTCTTTATCTTGATGATGGAGTTGTTGAACAAATTAGAAGAGAAGAAGACATTGTATAAGGGTCACATGCATTTGAGAAGCAAATTGACAAGCATGATACAAAGATAGTTGTTACTGATCATTATGTTGCTACAGAGGTCTACATGCATGAACACTATTAGATTGGTATTAGTCATTATGAAGGTGTCATGACCTTTATGGGAGAAATTCTCTATCCTAGGTTACCTATGCATGACACCAAGCACATCTATTGGTCCCCACAAATGAGAACTTCTCCTCACTTTGAGATGAAGTTCATTGAGATTTCTCATATCTATTCACAGAGTTGTTCTTGGACTGAGAGTTTGTTGGAATGGTAGTTGATGGTATCATCTACACCTTGTGAGCACCTATAGCTATGGTGGATGTTGATTTTTGAAGCAAGGCCTAGAGTGAAGATGAAGGAAGGAGCTTTTCATTTGGCCATGCATGATGAAGCCGAAGACAAGTACATGCCAAGGGTCAAGATGAAACATATTTGTTTTCCAAGTATCATTTATTTTGCAGGTATCATTTCCAAGAGGACTTGGAACTTTTTCAATTTGGGGGAGTATGGTGCAGGAGCACCTTCACAATTTTGGCTTGTTTGATCTTGATGGGATCAAGAATTGAATAAAGGACTATTGTAAGATTCCAAGTGTGTGTTTTAGGTTTCATTATGGTTTAGGTTTATCTTAGAGTGGTTTAGATAATGTTACTCAAGTTTTCTTTAAGCCGAAAATGGCATTATAGTGAAAATGTGCTAAAAACCTTGTAACAAGATTAGAAAGGAATTGGATTAGGTCTATTTAATGATTTGACACCATCTTAAATGGTTAGGTGGGAGATATTTGTCTTGTAGGCCAAAAATGCAGTAAGAGACAAAAATTGCCAATGTTGTCAAGCAACATTTTGACAAAAAGTGAGAAAAGTTGTAAAATCACTCTACAAGGTAGTTATGGATGCCATAAGGGATAAAATGGTTTGAGTGTTCCTATATAAGGACACTTCAACATTGTAAATAGCTTGTATTGGTATTAACAAGAAGAAGTTAATGAAATATGATTGTTTTTCATGCTTTTTGAGCAAACATTGTTCTAACAGTCTGTACAGAGAACTATTTCCATATTGTTCTTTCATGGGAGTTTGTGTCATGGTTATATGAAGGTTTTTCATTGTTTGTGTAAGGTTTTTTACTGTGTTTTGGTTTATCAAAAAAAATATTTTAGTTTTTGCCTGCTCGCTACCCTGTCAAGGGTTTGAAGCTCTAAAATGTCACCACTTGACTAATCCAAGTCTGGGAACCCACATAATGGATTTAGTCAAGTTGGAAATCATGTATATACTATATATATTCTCTATTGTGTGCCAAAAGTGTGGTTGGAAGAAGAACTTGAGCGAATACTAGGCAAGTATTGGTTATTTGGCTAGTAGCATGAACAAAAAACTCAAGATTTGCACCCAAAAGTAATTTGGAGTGAACAAATGAATGAGGTAGAGGTCTGGGCATGTGACCAAGGTTGTTAAACATCATTTTTATGTGTTTTAATAGCTTGTTTCATTTAATCATTCTCTTCTTGTAAGCAAAACAACAAGTTCACTATTTTTTTGGAATTTATGTTGGTAAAAATCCTCATGGAGTGGTCCAAGGGGTTGAGCTTAACTAGTTAAAACACTGGGTTCTCACTATGGAGACCCAAGTTCAATTCCCAATAGGGACATCTGAAGTGGAATTCTAAGTTATTACTTTTGGCCTTCCATAGGATGGGGAAGGTCTTGGAGTCAATCTAATCAAACAGAACAATAATAATAATTCAAAGATATGTAATGGGGATGGGGCCCCCTACTGTGTCCCCACTGGTTCATAGCTCCAGTCAAAATCTATTCAGGCTTCGGCCAATTACCGATCAAAAAAAAAATGCTCATGGAGTGCTTCAAAGCATTGTCCAAGCCTTGAATCATGAAAGCAATGTAATAGGAGGTTTGTTTAATGTTTGAAGACCTCATTGAGGTTTTGTACAAGTTTATACTTCTTGTAAAATAGGTGCAAAAAGTGTAGCAGCAGTCTAACAGGTAAAGGGCAGCAAGTTGACAGTCACAGTGATATTTCTCTCCATTTTCAGATTGCTTGCCAAGTGTTTGGAATTATGATTGCAAGGCAATAGTGGGGGAAGGCTTCATGTTGATGGAGTAGAGGTTCTAAGACAACTTGGAGGCTTGTTTGGTGGAGATGCAATGATTTCTCAATGTGTTTGGATCTAAACCCTACCAAACCCTACAAAAGTGCTAGAAAAGGTGGATAGTCCTCAATCTGCCTTAACAGTGGTTTAAAACATACAACTCTATGAGAATATACTCCTAAGACACCATCCAAATTAAGTTTGAGGGAGGAAATACTCATCGTAGAGTAGGACAAGCACAAAAGTGCCAAATTACCCCTCCATGAGCTACTAGCCTTTTTGGTTGCATAACACACAAATGACAATTTTGGTGAAAATGCTCAAACCCGATCAAAAGGAGGAGTTTGGGGTTTGTGAAACCTTGGGAGATCAGTCCTAAATAGTGAGACAAATGCCAAATAGGCCTTGGGATAGTGTGTAGTCCCTTTTTGAGGTTTTTGACCTTTTGGTTGGAATTTGAGTAGCTAAGGGCTATGAGCCTAAAACCAAATTGTGAGCATCAAAACTTGAAGAAAACTTTGCTACCCCTACATGTCCATGTAGAAGACTCCTAATGCATTCTGGAACAATGGGGTGATTTCCAAAGATCAGAGATTGAGGGTGTGTAGATTGGTGGAGTGAGTAACCTGAGTATATTTGAGCATGGGTATGAGCCAACACCTTAAGGGGAGTTTGTTAGGAAGGTGATACTGGAAGTACTTGACACTATAGCCATCAAGACTGATTTTGTAAACACATATAGTAGACTCAAACATGTTTTTGGGTAGCAAATTGAACTTCTTGAGCAAATTGGCCTTTTGAGCACTTTCCTAGTAATCCTCCCTATCAATGGGTCTAGGGCACTTAACAACATCAACAACAGTAGGGTTTGCAATAAATTTGGGAGTGGATGAAGATTCTATAGCTATAAATACCTTAATCTACTTTAAGGATGAATGCTTTGATGGATTGCTTCACTTCTTTGCTTAGAATTCCTTCACTCAAGAATTTTCATGCTCTCGAAGATTTGAATGCTTGGTGAATGAAAAAGGAGCCAAAAATTTTTCTTTATAATGTTATTTTCTCCAACTACCACATTTAATTCTCGCTAGTTAAGTCACAACTTAACTCATCTTTCGGTATAGAAGTAATTTCAACTTCTCACCATCAACCAAGGGAATAATAGCATGTTTTTCATTTTGTTGCTAAATCCCCAAAGGATTTTGCTTCACTTAGATAAAGAGTCTCCTGCTGGTGGAGGGGTATTACCTTCAACATTCTGATCTGACTTTTTGATCCATTGTTTTGAGAATTATTTCTTTACCTTTCAAACTAGGACCTTTGGTATTTGCCGGTGATGCCTTACTTCTACAAAATTTTGCAATATGCCCAATTTTCTTAGAGGCATAACAAGTCACATTATTCTTCTGAATAGCTTTCCCATATCCTATGCTGGTATGTGTTCTGCATTGATTAGATAAGTGTCCAAATCTTCCACAAATATAACATCTTGCATTCATTCTGTAATTTTCTGAATTATGACCAACTTTGTTGCATTTAGAACATTGACCAATGGGTGTATTAGTATTCTGATGATTTCTAGATCTACATTGATTTTCTCTATGACCATACTTGTTATAGTTAAAGCATTTGCCATTAAATTTATAAGCAGTAGGTTGTCTTACCAATTTGCTCTGATCACGATTGTTTGCAGTATCGTAGCTTTCACCAACTTCAAAGCCAAGGCCATTTGTATCACCATTAGGTTTCTAATTCTTTAGCATGTCACCAAGTTCTTCTGAAATTTTCTTGAATTTCTCCTTGTGTTGATTTGCAGCAGTGAGTTCATTCTCCAAGATTTCTTTCTATCTCTTGAGTTCAGTTCTATCATTTTGTGTGGGTATTAGATCTGTCTTCAACATATTATTTTCATGACTGAGTCTTGTTTTTTCATTTCCAGCATCATTTAGTCTTCTAACCAAGTCTTCTTCATTCTTCTTTCTATCTTCAATTTCTTTACAAAATCTCATAGTCATATCCTGCATCTCATTCTTTGTTGTACTGATTTCGTATCTTAGCCTATTTACCAAATCATTAAGAGTTCTCTCCCCTTGTTTCTTGCAATAGTAAAATTCTCTTGAAGTGCTTGAATAATATCCCGAGCAGCCTTCAGATCATCCTCAAGTTTGATATTCTTCACTTTTTCTGCATCATAGTCTGTAAGAGTTGTTTCCAATTGCTTTCTCAAGCTTTCCATCTCTACCAGTGACAAGATCTTCCTCAAGCTATTAGGCTTTTGAAAATAGAGGACCAAGATCTGATACCAATTGTTAGGATTCCCAAAGATACTGAGAGGGGGGGGGGGGGTGAATCAGTATCTAACCGGTATATCAAATTACTTGATTTAAAACATGAAAAACATATTAAACTTGGGTACTGGTAAACCAGAAATAATGCAGTAAATAAGAACAATAACAACAACATGACAAGCACACCATAACACAATATTTTAATGAGGAAACCCGGAATGGGAAAAACCTCAGTGGGATTTGTGACCCACAATATTTGCTTACTGGCCAATAAGGGAATATTACTCTTACAATAGGGGCGTGCACATGCAGGAAGGCCAAGTGCCTAGAGCTCACTGCTCAATTACAAAAGAAGTCACACTGACTTACAAAAGTGGATTATACAAATCCAATGTCTTGTACTACTTCAGATTAGCATCTTCTATGCCAGATTCAGTATCGGTTTAAGTTGTGCTACAATATAAACCCTTAACCAATAATTCACATATTAGGTCTGTTATTACTTTTTCATACTTTGCATCCTATCTCTTGTCTTCAAAATGATCTACAATGATCTCATACATATATGTCATATTACAATATGCCATGTCGGCTTACAAAATTTTTTACAATTAATTACAAAATATATCAATACTAAATTGTTGTCGTACAGGATGCTGGTATTCTTTCTTTTTGTTGCCGGTGTTCTGTGTGCTGGTGTAGAGTATGTCAATTCTGATGCCTACTGGTATCACATGATTGCAAGGTTGCCATCAGTGACAATACCTTCAATCACCAACAATTTCTCATTGCAGTGTGCATTTGCCAACAAAGACTAACTCTCTCAACTAAAGCTCTTGATTTTATAGACCTTGAGAGGATTAAATGATGTGGTGCTGATTAACTGTCATGATCAGATCTACAGATTTGAATAGTTGTGAGAAGAGGTGAAGGTTGAGAGAAAGGGGGAAGGAGAAGACAAGTGTCACTCATCTCACCTTGACTGGGTTGCTGACTGAGAGAATCTAGGGATGGTTGGAGGAAATTTAGGCATGATAGGCTGGGTTGCTGACTGAGAGAATCTAGGGATGGTTGGAGGAAATTTAGGCATGATAGGACAAGTGGATTCAAGTCCTTCCTAAGAAGTAGAGGGTGTTGGAGAGAATATAGGAAATAGTTATGAAATATGTGTACGTACACAATATTCATTAAATTTGGAAGTTGAAGATAATTGATGAATTAATATTTAAGAAATATTAATTTTCTTAGCCACATGTTTGATGAGTTGGCAAAGGGAAGATGAAGTGGAGATGGAAGGTGAGTTGGAAGAGGGATTTAAATAATTTAAGAAATAATTTAATATTTAAGACTATAGGATAGAAGAATAACTATTAAATATTAGATATTTACTTGTTTGGAGGAGATAATTAAATATTAGATATTTAATTAATTAGAAGAATAGGATAGATGAATTAATTAATTAATTATTTCAATTAAATAAATTAATAGAAAGACATGAAAATGAATTAAGTAAATTAATCTTTTCAAATTAACTATTTAATAGAATAATAATCATTAAATAAATATTAAATATTTATTTAATTGTTCATAGCCATTTTTATGTGTATACATTTTGCCCCTCTTTGAAATAATGTCAAGACAACATTGTTTCAAAGATTAAACCAAGTCTCGATAGTGCACTTGATAGAGATAAAAATCCTGATTGTGTGCCCCCTTAGGAGATTATTCGTGAAATTGTTGAAAATTCTTGTTTGAACGATTGATCTCATGATAATTGATAAAAATTTAGTTAATTAAATGCATTTGGAAAAAACAAATTAAATTGCCCCATTGAAATGAATTACTCTTCAAATAGTAAATATAAAATTAACCAAGGCTAATTTTAATTTCATTATTATCCTTGTCAACTTGTGAAGAAAATATTCTTGCTGAGGTGGCCAAATGGTGATTCCCGTGGAGAACCATCGATTTGAGCATGTTCGATGATATCAATGACTTTTCAAGCATGGGTATCCAGTAGGTATCTTATCTCGAGCTTTATTTTCAAGTTTTCGTGCAAATTTATCATGTTTTCGCGCATTTTTGAATTTTTAAAATTTTTTGAATTTTTTTCGGTTTTTTTCAGTTTTAGGTTAGCACTTTTGCAATTTGTTTTAGCGCAAATGTTCTTTTTGTTAGCACATGTGCATAGGATGTTAGCGCTTATGCATAGTTTTGCGCATATGTTTCATTTGTTAGCACTTTTTCTCAATAAGGTAGCGCTTTTGCATGGGTTTGCACAAATGCTTGTATATTTAGCACATTTATTTAAAAGGATAGCGCATATTCTCTAGTTTAGTGCAAATGCTTTTAGATTTAGTGTTTTTGCTATAGTTTAGTACAAATGCTCAATAGGATAGCACTTTTGCTCAAATTTGATGTTTTTGATAAGTGCAAAGGCTAAAAATCACTTTGATGATTAGATTTAACATTTTTAATATGCATTGATGATGAATAGGGACTTGATTGAGTAATTACATGCTTGATAGATTGATAGATAGCTCGATTGATTTGATAGATTGATTTCATGATTGGCTTGATTGCTCGATTGTTGATTGATCGGTTTGCCTTGATTGCATGATTGATAGATTGTTTTGATTAGTTTGATTGATTGATTTGATTGATAAATTGCTTTGATTAGCTTGATTGATTGATAGGATTGATAGGTTTAATCGATAGATTTGATTGATAGATTTGATTTGATAGATTTGATTTGATAAATTTGATTTGATAGATTTGATTAGTAGATTTGATTTGATAGAAAACCATGATTGATAGGTTTTAAAATGATTTGATAGCTTAAGTTGCTTCAATTTGATCTGATAGATAGATAGCATAAGTTGTTGGAGTTTGATTTGATAGATAGATAATGATTGTTGATTGATTTGATAGATTGATTGATAACTTGATTGCTTGAATAAATAGGAGAAACTTGATGTTCTCCAGTGTCGGGAGAAATTACCAGCAGCATGTCATTTAGTTCTAGAGCTGACCCAGGTAGAGATTAGACATAGATGTCTGTGGTTTATGCCATTTATTGTATATGCTTGAGATTATGCATAATAGAGGATTATTGATGGCGTTAGCTGAGAGATGGCACAATGAGCATAATACTTTCTACCAACCTACGGGTGAGATTAGTGTGACTCTTGAGGATGTCTATAGGATTTTGCACATCCCAGTGACTGGCGAGCTAGTCCAGTATGATTTTCAGGATTGGGTTGGGACAAAGGCTTGCAGAGTCATGTTTGCTGATGAGAGCATTAGTAGAGGAGAGATCCGATGGGTTGATATGGTGATGTATTATGAGGCTCTTCCCATTATTCTTGCTGATCTGATTGGAGGATTTATATGTCCTGATAGGAGATCATGAGGTTTTTCCATTGGATGGGGTGATATTCTCTTGAGTATGATGTAACATCGTACTGGATATGCTTGGGGTGTTTTCATGTTGGCACATTTATATCATGATCTTCATCAGGTGGTGTATGATGAGAGTCCAGTTTGTCTACAGGATGCACTTTATTGCAGATCTGGTGCTGGGAGCACATTGCTATTATGGGCCCTATCCATCATAGAGTTCAGGGAGAGAGGCAGCCATATGTGTATTTCTATGCAGGTATCCTTACTCAGCATAAGCTAGGTAAGATGGAGTATTGGCATTGGGTGCTTGATTCATTGTATAGCATTACTTGGAGACCATATCTTGATTGTGAGCCATGGATGGATGATGCACAGACCTTACCATTTATCACACAGAGTAGATATAGCATTGGTCAGATGCCTTATATTGTTGAGCGACAGTTGATTGGTTGCATTTTGAAACAGTTTGGTATCATCCAGCCTATGCTTACTGGTGTGACGATATATGCTCGATGGTAGAGAGATAGACAAGATTGGGGACCTTCTTTGTCATTTGAGATTACTCATGTAGAGTTTGTTGTTACTTTGAGAGTGGCTTATGATATGAGTTTGCACATTCTTGATCCTGGGGTTATTGCAGATTATGATCAGTACATATTAGCTCATCCATTTTCTTACATTACTGATCCAATAGATCCTCCTCCCAGCTCAGGAGATGATATGATGACTTAGATGATCTAGTTTCTAAGAGTTGGAGATGGAGACAAGAGCTTAGAGCTGCTCATGAGGCTGGGGGAGGTGGAGATGAGGGTGGGGATGGAGGTGGTGGTAGGAGGAGACCTAGATGGAGGGGAGGTCAACTAAGAGTCTGTGGAGGACCATTTGGACTGACTGGTAGGATTGAGAGAGCACGTCCTATGGGTGGGAGAGATGTTGGATGGATTGGGAGGGAGCATGGTAGGACAGGTATGAGATCACAGAGAGTGTTGCCATTGATAGGAGGAGGCAGGGTGACTGGAATAGATGGGGGTTGCAGGAGAGGCATTGATTTTGGTTAGATTCAGCTAGATCCTAGGGTTATTGCAGTGCATGGTGGAGATGATGAGGATCCTGAGGATCATGTTCCCCTGATTAGATGACAGGTTCAGAGAGTTACTCAGACCAAGATTCCAGCAGTTGGATAGGTTGGTAGTGAGGGGATTCGGGTTCATGCACCACAATAGGATTTACCAGAGCAGGATGTACCAGTGCATGATATGCTAGAGCAGGATGCACCAGAGTAGGATACACCAGAGCATGATGTGCCAGGGTAGGATACCATAGATAGTCTGAGAGCAAAAATTGATCAGCTTTGAGTATAGGTGTAGATTCTTATGACTGAGTGGGATAGAGCTGTTAGGAGACAGTAGGATACTCAGGGCCTTCTTGATCACATTCAACAAGTTGGATCAGGTACTCTCTTGGCTGACACTGTTAGAGCATTAGTTTGGGTCGGGAAGGAGACTTCCCACTAGCGATGATTATATGAGGAGGCTGTTACAGAGAGCTAGAGAGAAAGTAGTTATCATACCACCGTGTTGATGGATACTAGCAGTAGTGGGGTTATGAGACATCCTCAGAGGAGTGGTGATCATGGGAGACAGACATCTAGAGGACCTTCTCACCCACAGCCACAGAGACGGATAGAGTCAAGTGGTAGTGGTATAAGACAACCATTACTTGATTTTAGGCACTTGTATTATTTATTTGATATCATTGTATACTTGGGATCTTATTATTTTATGATGATCTATATGCAGACATGGATTCTATATGATGATGCTTTATGCTTGGTACTCTATTTGATGATGATCTATATGCTTTGATTTTATGGATGCAGTGATTAGATGGATGATGTTTCTTTATGCATGTTATTCTATGTGATTATGATATGGATGCAATGATTATATGTTTTTGTTTTGATTTTTTGATTTTGGGTTTTTTGATGATCTTGGATGCAAATGAAAATGATTACTATCTTAAATGATGCAAATGCAATGATCTATATGGAATGCAAATGAATGATTGATTTGTTTTTGTTTTATGATGATGTAAATACAAATGATCTATATGAAATGTTTTCAATTTTATATGCAATGTTGATGCAAATAATAATGATGATACACTACATGATGAATGAAATGCACTTAATTTGAATGCAAACTAATGCAATGGTAAAATGCAACTAAATGAATAATTATTAAAATAATTCTAAAAATGAATGCACCTATAATGATTAAATGCAAATTGTTTTTGTTTGTCCAAATATACTCAATCTTTATTTATGACCATTGATTTGTTAATGAAATGATATGCTTATAATGCAACTGACAATGAATGCTTATAATGCAGATGAATAATGAGCTAACTAAAAATTGTACTACCATTCTTCATATGCTATCTTTGTAATAGTGCTTGATTTCATCATTGAGCTTTAAAATGTTGTAAGAAAATACAAGCAACTTGACATAATAATTCAAGATGACTTGAGTATTCCTTACATGGATTTTGATATAGCAAGTTAATACAAGCAACTTGATATAATGGATCAAGTTGACCTAAGTATTGTTTGCAGAACAGACAAGGATTATCTCCTTTCATGCATGACTTGGAATGTCCTCCTTGATCTTTTGTCGATCATATCCTGAGACAAGTTCATACCATAGTAAGAGATAAACCACAGACATCAATCAAAGAAAACAATCATGCCCCATCATAGCTTCTCTAGTCATGGACATCCTTGAGTCGCATAGAATGCATGATTAGCAATAAAATCAAGATATAAAAACCGAATCTTGTATGTCATTCACATGTTCTAATGGTCATTAATTGATATAATCATCTTGATGAATGATCTTTGATTATCCCTTATTACTTGTTAGTTTGATTCTTCATTTTCTGAGTGTCATGATTCAGTTGTTGATGAAATGCCTTGATTTTTGTTGCTTTGTTACTTGTTATCTATTTCAAAATCCTAGGTTTTTGGTTTTTCTAAGTATGTTGAATATTTTGGATTTTTCAAGATTCAAAAGATCACCTTAGCAAAAGGAATTATGATTTTGCCCCCTGTGGAAACAAAAATTATTATGAATATATGAGTTCATCAAGATCCAAACCGTGGCGGGATACCAATGCAGATATGATTGATTTTGAATAAATCTAAGACAGTGACTATGACAAGTATGTCAAAGATTGATAATTGTTGGTAAGCTACATATTTCTTGCTAAATGGTTGCTAAGGTAGATGGAAGTGATAGATGTGATAGGATGGAGTAGATAGGTGCGCAAAGAAATCTCAATAGATGGAGTAGCTCACTTTTTAGATAGCACCTGTTTACCAGGTTTTCACCATCTAAATTTATTGCATTTTTTTGGATTTTATATGCTTTTTTAATGATTTTTTCAGGACTGTATATGCTTTTTATTGATTTTTTCAGGACTGTATATCTCAAGCATAGAATTTCTTGAGATGGATAGAATTGATAGGTTCATCAAACCAATCACCCTCAGGGGTAGATAACTTGTATGCTCCTCATCCATATGTTGCTACTATGACAAAAGGTCAAAGTCAATTTGGTTCAAATTTTCCCTTCTTTTCCCGATCTTGTTGATTTCTTGGATTCTCCCTTAGAGCTATATCCCCAATATGGAAAATACGTGACTTAACTCTTTGGTTATAGCTTCTTGCTATTCTTTGTTGGTATATTTTCAAATGTTTTGCTGAATTTTGGTGACGTTCCTGAATCAGTTCTAGTTCCTGGACTTGAGAGACACGTTGTTCTTCTTCTGGTATAAGACCATGCAAGGATACTCGTAGAGAAGGTATCTCTACTTCTATAGGTAATATAGCTTGTGATCCATAGAACAAACAATATTGAGTTGCACCTGTTGGAGTGCAGACACTAGTTCGGTATGCCCAAAGAGCAAGATTTAGTTGAATGTGCCAGTCTTTTCTAGCTTCATTGACTATTTTCTTCAAGATTTTCAAGATAGTTTTGTTTGGTGCCTCAGCTTGACCATTACCTTGTGGATAATATGGAGTAGAGAACCTATGTTGGATATGAAACTATTCACATAGCTCTTTCACATCTTGATTTTTGAATGGTCTTCCATTATCAATGATAATGGTCATAGGAACTCCATAGCGACAGATTATGTAATTAAAAATGAATGATGATATTTGTTTTCTTGTCACTATTGTTAAAGGCACTTCTTCAATCCACTTAGCAAAATTTCCAGTAGCAATCAGAATAAGCTTATGTCCATTAGAAGATGAGGGATTGATCTTTCCTACCAAATCAAGGCCCCACTGTGAAAATGGTCATGATCCTGTCATAGGATATTGTGTATGGTGAAAATGGATAACAATAATAAAAATATTGAAAGGCTAAATGAATTCAACCACCAAACCCTAGCCTAACAACAACAAAGATCCACCATAACATATGAAGATTACCTAAGACAATTTAAATAAAACAAAATCACAAAGATTATACCATCACATGTCCAATAGGGTTTTGATCTCCATTCTTCCTATCTCCATTGATCTTGCTTGATATATTTGCTCTCAGATTTTATGTGCACAAGAGCTCAACAAAGAACAAAATGTGGTTGCAAGTAGGATCGTAGTGTAGTCAAAATGATCATTAGGGTTTGATAATGAAGGAAGCATCTCCTTAAATAGAAGACACAATATGAAATGGAGGGATAAGATTGAGAGGTGTAAAAGGAGGTCGGCTATGATTAGAGGGTAGGTAGAAGAAATAATAAAATAATGAAAGGGGTAGGTAGTGTATGAATTAAGAGATGAATGACATGTGTCATAGGTGGAAAAGGTTAATGAATTAATTAAATAAATAAAGATTTATTTAATTAATAGAAGAAATGGGATCAATTAAATAAATAAAATATTTATTTAATTTAAGAAAAGGATAATTTAAATAAATAAATGTATTTATTTAAATGAGAAATAAGGCTAGAAGAGGATAAATGAATTAATTAAATAAATAAAGATTTATTTAATTAATAGAAGAATTAAGCTTAGATAATTAAATAAATCAAATATTTATTTAATTAGACTGGACAATTTTAGGTGTCTACATTTTGCCCCTCTTTGAGACAATGCGGCTTGTCGCGTTGTTTCAAAGAAGATAAGATGAACTGATATAGAGTTGCCCCAGTATGGGAATGATATGCCCCCTCGAAAGATTGGAGGAAAATGTCTAGAAAGATCCTAGACAATATCTCGATAAGAAAGAAAGGCTAGAATGGACTGACTGGATAAAGTGACAAAGTCACGGGATAAAGAAGACTGACTCAGGAAATGAATGCGAGGGCTAGGGTAGGCTATAAGATAGACCACGGGGGAAAATACATCCTCATTGTCATCTACACCTTCATGAGATCAAAGTGCAGAGCGAGAAAAGAGCAGGAGCAATCAGCAGCGATGGCTTTCGTGCATAGATTCGACCGTGTTCATCGATTTCAGAGGCCAACAGAGGCAGGAGAGCCGGTAAGTACCACCAAACCTCCTCGTACCTTGACGCATTTAATTTTGTCATTAATGCATGGTAGGTAATGTAATAAATGCACGTTTATGTCATGTAAGCATGTTTGCGTTTGAAAAGTATGAATTTGCATCTTCTAGGTCAAATCAGCAGTTCTGTGATAAACATATGCTGTCGATTGGATAAGGTGCTGAGAGGATACACTCAAGCAGGTCCTCTAGGAAGACTAGGATAGATCAAGGCACTTTGTGATGAACAGGGAGTACCAAGATAGATTACTTTGTGATGAACAGGGAGTACTGAAATATGAGCAGCACTTTGTGATGAACAGGGAGTGCAAATGTGAGTAACACTTTGTGATGAACAGGGAGTGTCACACACGTAGTACTTTGTGATGAACAGGGAGTACCACTAGGATAACTAGCAACACTTTGTAATGAAAAGTGAGTGTCACTAGGGTAGATAGCCATATGCATTTAGATAGCGAGTAGCATTTTGTGATAAACAGTGAATGCCACTATAACTGACATGATTGAGTTGTTTGACTGCAGGAGTATTTGCCGATGCTAGAGTCACGAGAGAGATTCCCGTCGACGTAGAGGTTGCGACCTGAGTTGTCGCTTGAGGACAGAGTTGCCATCGAGGAGATGGGTTTGAGACATGTGTTGTATGTGCCTGAGTTTCAGGCAAACATGGGTTTGCTGACTACGCTTGCTGAGAAATGGCACTCTGAGATGTGCACGTTTCATCTGCCGATGGGTGAGATGATAGTCACCCTGGAGGATGTTTACAGGATTCTACGGGTGCCGATCGATGGGGAGCTGATTCCATATGATCGAGATGGAGACAGGGATGCCCTTAGATGAGTGTTCTAGGATCCAAGACTAGAGATGAGGGCAGGACACGTGGCATGGGATACCATGACATGGATAGGATTAGCACTACCAATAGTGTTGGCAGGAGTGATCAATGAGCTCCTCTGTATCAGTTTTGTACCATTTTGTATAATGATGTAGACACCTGTAGGTGATTGTAGCCATATGATTTTGACATCATTGTATCATGACACTTTATATATATATATATGAGATGATTCATCTTTGCGGCAGCTATATGCATGTGTACCTATGTGATGAGATGTTCTTATGTGATGCTTATGATATGGATACAAATATGTATATGATGCAATGCAATATTTTTTTTTTGTTCTTTTATGTTTTATATGTGTATGCATGATGCAAATGTGAATGTAAGTAATGCAGATGAATATGATAATGCAAATGTAAATTGTGCTAACAGGTGTTGTGTGCAGGATGTGATGCAGTTGTGATATCTATATGTATGTATGAAATGCTTATATGTGGTAATGTAGGTGCAACTACATGAAATGCAAATGTTTTTGGTGTGTCATTATACTCAGTCATGTGATAGCAGGCTACGTGGACTCGAGAAGGATGATGGAAGTCAATCAAGAAAGGGGGATGGAAGATAGAAGATATGAAAGTGAAAGAGCTTCTTGTGCGTTATCATCATTGAGATTTATTATGGCAAAATAGGTTATGACAATCGAGGCATATGTTTGACCCAGAAAGTCATTGTACCTGTTTGCATGGAGATAAGACAGTCACAAACAAGGAATGCCCCAATTCATACTAGACTCACAGTGTCCTCATATCCTTGGACAAGTCATAGCATTACTAAGAGACAATCCACAAACAAAAAATACAAATAGGTGACGATACCCCATCCTCGCCTTTCTAGTCAAAGACATCCTGGAGATAGAAGCTCTAGTCAGAGACATCCCGGAAAAGCTAAAAGACATGTCACCAAAAAAGATGAAATCAAAAGAAAACCAAGACTCGACACCAACATCCATTGTAGTCCTCAAGTTTAGTGTCTCTTGTCACTTGTATAAGTCTTATTTGATTGTGGTCACAATGTTTACTTTCATAGAAAGGATAGATAGCACTGAACCATAATGTTGTCTGAGTCTGTTGAAAGATTTGATTTGTTGAAGCCCATTGTTGCTGCTATGTCTCATCTGAAAATCACTGAATCCATGAAACTGATACTTTATTGTGGAGAAGATGAAACTTTATTGCGGATTTGTGATGCAAATGCTGCTTTATTGCGGATTGTGTGCGGATAGACTGAAGGAAGCTGGAAGAAACTATACTCCTTGAAACATGTGATTTTCTCAGTTCCACACCCATCACTAGACGTAGGATTTTGCCTTAGCCACAGATAGGATCTGATTTATTATGGATGGAAAGGGATGTGAAAAGGGAGATTTATTATGAATGGCTAACCAATCTTGGGTAGATCAATAACAAGCCATGATGGGAATGGGTAAGTTTATTATGAATGAATAGGTTGTGAATGTGTGCAAAGTGAAATGATGAAGAGAATCCTGAAGGAGGGAGGAGCAATGTCTCTACACATGGCACTGGTGACCCAATTTTCACCATGGTACTTGCCCAGGGCGCCACTGAAGTGGTTTTCACCATTGGACGAAATTATTTCTCTTTACTTTTTTCAATTTTTCAATGTTTTTTGCATCACAAGGCGCCTGTTTGCCAGGTTTTCACCAAGTAACGATTTTTTTGTTTTATAAAATTTTATTTTTTTGTATTTTTGAATTTTTTTGATTTTTTTGTATTTTTGAATTAGGATACTCTGAAGAGCTATGTGTAGAACCTACGAAGGTGCATGCTATTGATAGGATCCTCCAAAGGTTCACCTTCTGTAGTTGAGAGCTGATATGCCCCAGATCCATATGCTGTTGTGATGATGTAAGGACCAAGCCAATTTGGTTCAAACTTGCCCTTCTTCTCTCTGTCTTGCTGATGTTTGGGATTTTCTTTGAGAACTAAGACCCCTACCTCAAATGTGTGAGGCTTGACTTTATGATTGTAGATGCACTTTTCCTTGACTGAATGATGTGTAGCTTGAGTGTCTGGCTTCCTTGATGAAGGAATTGAGATAGAATTACTAGTGTGTGGACTACACAGGCCCGTATGCGTGTCACCTGAAGAAGTTTGGGCATCACTGATAGCAAAGTCCTTCGAGGAAGCTCCATTAAAGGTCCGTGATGTATCATCAAAATGGGATGGATGTGTGGAACAAGTGGATGAGTGATGAAGGCTTATGATTGTGAAAAGAAGTGAAAGTAGGATAGCATGATGGAGACTTAAGATCAACAAGTATGCTTTTTGACTTAAAATTTTAGAGCTTTTGTCCCCAGTTATTTTGATATTAGGGGAGATCAACTCTTGCTCTTTTTGCTTCATAGGATTTTTATCCTTGACTTTGATTTTTGCAGAGTCCAATAGCTTTTGATTTTTATTTGGACTAAAGGACTTTTCTTTAGTTTTGACTTTTAGATTTTTCTTTTCAAAGCTTGATTTGTGATCCCCGATTAGTGAGGGCTTTTGTAATTGTTGTTGATCCAAGTCTAGGAGAGGAGTGGAAATGGAATGAGTGGATGATATGGTCAAGCTATGTGAGTTCTCAAGAGGTTTGGCAATACGCTCAATAGATTCTTTGTTGGAACCATTCTTAGGACTATTGATATCAAGAGTTGCTTGCACCACTGGAGGAGATTTGCATTTAGACTTAGTAGCCACAACACTAGGTGGTTCACACCCAATTCCTTGGCATTGCAAATTGTTTGTAGGTTGTTCCTGTTGACAGAATACCTTAGGAGATAATGGGAGTTGGTCAACATAAAATATATACTCACCACATCCTAGGTCTTTAATCTTGAACTTTTCTTTTAGCTCTGCTTGTTTGGATGTAGAAGCTTTTAAGGATTCAGGATCCACATATGCCGATGAAGGAACAGATTCGCGATTGTCTGGGATTGTTATTTCGGATCTAGGTCATAGATTGTTGCAATATATGAATGGATTTGGATCCGCTTTGATGGTCACTTCAACTCCATTGTGTGGAAACTTGATACATCGATGATATGTAGATGGGACTGCGCTCATTTCATGAATCCATGGGCGTCCCAAGAGTATGTTGTATGTGAGATCTAGATCTAGGACTTGACAAACCACATCCTTTGTAATTGGCCCAACTCTGAGAGGTAAGGTGACTATGCCCTTGGATGAACGCTCTTCATCATCATATGCCTTGATGGTGATTTTGTTTGTAGAATTCACAGCTTTATCAGAATATCCCAATTGTTTAATTGTGCTCAATGTATAAATGTTTAGACCTGCTCCTCCATCTATCAGGACTCATTTTATTCGATGTTTGTGTATGAAGGCTTCAATGTGTAAAGGTGCATTATGTGGCTGACTTACAGAGGCATCATCAGCTTCTGTGAATGTAAGGGAGTGTGGAATGGAAAGGTATCCCACCATGGCTTGAAACTGGTCCACGTTCAGATCAGTAGGAACGGTAGTATCTCTCAAGATTTTGTCAAGAATAGCTTTATGTGCGGGGGATATGCGTAAGAGCTCAAGGATTGAGATAAGTGTGGGTGTCTTCTCTAACTATTCTACAAGGTCATACTCAAGTTTGGTTGATGAAGAAGAGGTGTTTTTAGTTGGAGCACCTTGCAAAGTGAATTTACTTCGGCAAGTTGTAACATGACATTCAGAGGTAGGTTCGGAAGAAGATCCAACACCTTTTAGGACAATCTTGGGTCTCTGGGTAGAATTCTCGGACGCTTTGTCCTTGATGATAATAGTAGAGACATAATTGTCCATCAAGATGTGATTGATAGTTGAATCATAGTTATAGGATGCTCTGGTATAGTTGGTTTGATCCTCTATGGCTTTAGCTTTTCCCTTGTCATGTTTTGGGAATGGTTCCTTAAACATCTCATGTTCTTGATTAGACGAATGTCCCTCAATCTCAATGTCACCTCTATCAATGAGATCCTGTATGATGTTCTTCAGTCGATGACAATTTCCTGTCTTATGACCCTTGCTCTTATGAAATTCACAATACTCATCATCATTCCACCAATTCGGCTTAACCTTTGGTTCATATGGAGGAAAATCTGGAACTGTGATTACCTTGTTTGCCACAAGCTTCTTGAAAACTGACTCAAGTGGTTCTCCCAATGGAGTGTACTTCCTTCGTGATCTGGAAGTTCTTTGAGTATTTACTTGATTGTTTGTAGAACTTGATCCTGAAAAGATGAATTTGGGTCGCACTGTGTTGGCATCAACAACACCATCATTGACTGTATTCTTGTTTTTATTCCAAAATCTTGGCTTGTCTTTTCCTTTAAAGTCATCTTTGTTTTCCTTAAATATCTTAATGACTCCTTGTTCAATTAGGACCTTTTCTGTTGCTAAGCCTTTTTCGATAACGTCCTTGAAGGTAGACAAACAAGCTTTCCTTAAGTCATAACCAATGTCTTTGTTAACATTCTGGGTGAACATCTCTACCATTTGTTTTTGTGGAATCTCACAAGAGCATCTGCTGGCTAGATTTCTCCATCTTTGTAAAAATGATGCAAAAGATTCTCCCTCTTTTTGCTTGGTGTTGCACAAAGTAGTGACTGATATGTCTGTCTCTATATTGTAGGAGAAATGTTGAATAAATGCTTCTGCTAGGTCACCCCATGACTTAATACCAGGTGGAAGTTGGGAGAACCATTCCATAGCTTGATCACCTAAGCTTTGTGGGAATAATCTCATCAAATATGTCTCTTCTGCTGCTACCTCAATGCAAGCTGTGAAAAATTGTCTTATGTGTGCCTTAGGATCCCCTTTTCCTCTATACTTATCAAATTTAGGCGTCACAAAGTGTGTAGGAAAAGGAGGCATTGGAATGCTCTTGTCAAATGGATAAGGACATATGTCTCTCATTGTGTATGTTGGCTTCGGTGTATTTATGTCCTCCATTTTCTTTTGTAAGTCCCTGATTTGTTGCTCCAAATTGCTCTTAGGTGGAGATCGAATTCTTGGACCATACCCCATGCTTGAGGCACCCATTGGAGGAGGTGCATGTTGCATATATGGATGATATTGATCATACACATGTTCATATGGAGGAGGTCTGTAATGATGTTGCATATATGGACCACTTGGTATAAATTCATCTTGAGGAACACCATATCTATTTTGTGCATGTATACCATACTCTACAGGCATGTCATGTTCTATTGTATTGCCCCCAAATTTGACATGAGGTTTCCTTGTGTCCAAATTTTGAGCATGCCTTGGAATATCCCATTGCTTTGGTGGTTGATCCTTAGCATTGATATGTGATTGAGCATATTTTTCTCCATAAGACTTCCATAATGGTCTGCGAAGGTGAGTATCATATGTTTGACGATGTGTATGTGGGACCTCTAGTTTTTGAAGCAAAGCTGATGGTGATTCAGGTACCATGTGTGGTCCTCTATTTCCTCCACTATTAGGTCTCCTTTGATCCATATTGGAGTGAGGTTGTTGCAAAGGTCTATGTTCCATTATTTGAGACATGTCAAAATCATGAGGTATCTTGGCTCCACTTTGTGCCATCATGTGTAAGAAGTATTGTCTATCTCTCCTCATTATTTCCTCAACCAATCGATTGAAATGGGGATTCATAATGGATTCTTCCACATCTGCTGAATGTACTGAAAAGTTGTCCACATTGTCATTTTGTGTAGCATTGTTGTTTATAGTGTCCATGTTCTCAACATTTGGATTGTTTCTATAGGCATCCATGTCAGGTAATGTAGTATGATCAGAATTGAAAAAGATCTCATTGTCATACTCATAAGAACTCATGTTTGCGGACTCTTGAGCCTCTTTAGTTTCTCTCCTAGATTTTTGAAGACGGGTTTCAACCATGAACTAGGTATTGACCAAGATGTGTGAGACTAGATGAAAAATGGAAAGAGTATGGAAGACCAAGAGTTGGATGAAATGTAAATGAGTCTGAAGTGTACTTGTAATGTCCAAAGTGTAAGACCAAGTATTCATGTAGTAGAGTAGGTGTGACTTCCAAAGAGAGGATAGTTTCTCTTGATGAGGTAAGTTGACCTTGACTCTAAGTAAAACCAAATGAGACCCAAAGGTAAGAAACCTTGATGAGGGACCACTTAGCAAAGTGTTGTTGTATGTAGTATGTTGACAAAGTATGATAAGGACAAGCAAGTGACCTTTTGACTCAAGTTTAGACAAATGTGAATGTAATGTAAGGTGTAAAGCAATGATGGATTTTGTGAGACCCAAAGACAAGTTGAATGCTAGATGAAAACCTAGAGAAACAACCTAGGAAGCTCAAGAATTCTGAAACTGATTGTTCTTGTTTGCTTGACTGTAAAAATTTTCCAATTTGTGAAGTTGTGACCAAATCTGAATGTTTGATTGTTTTTCGTGACAAGAGGACACAATGTTGATGAGGAATCAATGTTTGCAAGTGTTTAGACTCTCCAAGAAAAGTGTGTTGTTTGATGGAAAAATGTTTTGCATACACTTGAAAACACAAAAGACACAATGTTTGGCTGTTTGGTTTTGAATGTTTTGAATGTTTAAAATAAGTCAAGCACAATTCTTATGGCTAGCCAAGACAATAGTTGTTGATCCCACATGAGGTTTTACCCCCGAGGCTACGCTATTTAGAGCGGATACTTAGATGCTTGACCTCACTGGCTCCACCCTCGGCACTCACTTCTAGGGTCAGCCAAGCATCAGTCCCCATCAAAACTCCTCGTGGTGAACTTTGTATCTCTACTAAGAACCGTATGTGTGTGGGCTGCTACCAGAGGTCCGACCTCCTACCCCAACAACTAGAAGGATTTGGGCTTCTAAAACAAAAAGGTGCTAGTAAGGGCATCCGCTCGTGTGGTCATACATGCGGCACTTTCAGCTCTGTAAATACAGAAGGCTCCTAGCCGGTAGGGGTTACGCCCTACAAATGATCAAATAAATTTGATCAAATGGGTTTATGAGGAGACATAGTGTCGGTATGAACTAATCAGCACACGTTATTCATAGTTTTCGCTATGAATACATTTGATTATAGTGGTTCGGATGAGGTGGGTTTTCCTCGCTACCACTTGGGTCGTTCTCTTCTCACTAGTAGTCCTAATGACCACATGGGAAGACAGGCCCTCTAAAGATTAAACAAAAAGAGCCTATTGCTCAAGACACAAAAGACAATGATTCAATTTTAGTGCACCAACTGAAGTGTTTGCTAGTCTATGAAAATAAGGCACACAATAAAAATCCAAAAACCCTTGCCAAGGACCTGCAACAAAGATTTATTAGTAGTTTGGATTGTTTGAAATAATCACCCCTTCCTGCAAGCACACAAGTTAGGTAAATTTTAGATCCAAAAGACTTTGTGAAATAGGGGCCTTCAATAATGCGTTTTGTTGACCAATTCAAAGATCTGATTCATCATAAAAAAAGACCACCTGTAAAATTTCAAGAGATTTCCAGAAATGTAAGAAAATCCAAAAAATTTGCTAATTTGCTCCAAAAATTAATTTTTTATGAAAAATCATAAAAAATTCATATAAAATGAAAAATCGATCCAAAAAATCTGAAATTTTTACTGGACAGTCTTGATGGTCTTCCAAACTTGCACAAAAATTTTCTGCAACAAATCCAAGCAGTTTGTGAGATATGAGTAAAATAATGCAAAACCCTAATTTTCAAAGATCTGATTTTTAAGGAATGATTTTGCATCAAATTTAAAATCACAAAGAACAGATCCTGTGTATAATTCTAAGAGATTTCCAAAAATGTAAGAAAATCCAAAAAATTCACTATTTTTCTCTCAAAATTAATTTTTTATGAAAAATCATAAAAAATTCATACAAAATGAAAAATAGATCCAAAACTCTGAAATTTTTACTGAATCTTTCGGATACTTTTCCTGACCTTCACAAAAAATTTTATGTCAAAATTCAAATCGGTTTGTGAGATCTGATCAAAATAAGGAAAAACATTTTTAAAGATCCGATTTTTAGGGAAATATTTTACATCAAAATTAAAATCACAAAGAACAGATCCTATGTATAATTATGAGAGATTTCCAAAAATGTAAGAAAATCCAAAAAAGTCTCTCATTTTCTCTCAAAATTAATTTTTTATGAAAAATCATAAAAAATTCATAGAAAATGAAAATGTGCTCCAAAAATTCTAAATTTTGGCTTGAGAGCTCCTGATACTTTCTTCAACTTGCAAAAAAAATTTGGTGCAAAATTTCCTAGCTGTTTGTGAGATATGATCGAATCTCTCCAAGATCTTGATTTTGTGTCCAAAACCCTAGCTGCATAAGGTTATTCTCCAAATTGATTTACAAAATAGAAATATAGGGTTAGAAAAATCTGCAAAAAACACAAATCTAAGAAAAATCCATGTCCTACGGGGCGTGCCAAAATGTGTATGGTAAAAATGGATGACAATAATAACAATATTGAAAGGCTAAATGAATTCAACCACCAAACCCTAGCCTAACAACAACAAAGATCCACCATAACATATGAAGATTACCTAAGACAATGTAAATAAAACAAAATCACAAAGATTATACCATCACATGTCCAATAGGGTTTTGATCTCCATTCTTCCTATCTCCATTGATCTTGCTTGATATATTTGCTCTCAGATTTTATGTGCACAAGAGCTCAACAAAGAACAAAATGTGGTTGCAAGTAGGATCGTAGTGTAGTCAAAATGATCATTAGGGTTTGATAATGAAGGAAGCATCTCCTTAAATAGAAGACACAATATGAAATGGAGGGATAATATTGAGAGGTGTAAAAGGAGGTCGGCTATGATTAGAGGGTAGGTAGAAGAAATAATAAAATAATGAAAGGGGTAGGTAGTGTATGAATTAAGAGATGAATGACATGTGTCATAGGTGGAAAAGGTTAATGAATTAATTAAATAAATAAAGATTTATTTAATTAATAGAAGAAATGGGATCAATTAAATAAATAAAATATTTATTTAATTTAAGAAAAGGATAATTTAAATAAATAAATGTATTTATTTAAATGAGAAATAAGGCTAGAAGAGGATAAATGAATTAATTAAATAAATAAAGATTTATTTAATTAATAGAAGAATTAAGCTTAGATAATTAAATAAATCAAATATTTATTTAATTAAACTGGACAATTTTAGGTGTCTATAGATATAACTCTTGTTCTGGTGCATGAATAATATTCCCATGGATCTGACATTTTTTACATTTTCTAGCATAGGTGAATGAATCTCTTTCCATAGTAGGCCAAAAGTAACCCATACGAAGAAGTTTCTTAACCAATGTTAAACCACTTGAGTGTGTCCCATAAATACCTGCATGAATGTCATTAAGAACTCTCTTAGATTTGTCTTTTTCAAGTCATCTCAATAATGTACCATCTAGACCATGCCTATATAGGATATCAAAAATTAGAGTATAGTGAGAGAATTGACGAATAAAATTTCATTTCTGATTATGGGATAATTCAAGAGGAAGGATATGATCTTTCAAATATTGGTAGGTTTGACTATATAAGGATTGACTGGTTTCTGATATATGGCAAATTTGATAGGTATGTTGGGATTGAATGGTAGGGGTTAAGATATCTTCGACAAGAAATTTGTAATGCTATTGATTCTCCTTATTTTGCAATAGAGATGCTATTGTAGCCATTGCATCTACTGCTTTATTCTCATTTCTAGGAATCTGGGTGAATGTGATTTCTTTAAAGTGTCCTTTAAACTCCTCCACTAGCTATTTGCATGGCATAAGCTTATCATCCTTTGTTTGATATTCATCATTTATTTGATTAATGATAAGTTGTGAATCACCATAGACATGGAGTTCTTTGACATTCCATTCAATGGCCATTTTGAGCCCTATAACCAATGCTTCATACTATGTAGTATTATTGGTGCATGGAAATTGTAGTCTATATGATTTTAGAATTGTATGTCCTTGAGGTATGATGAAAAAGATTCCCGCGCTTGGTCTATATTGGGTATAAGAACCATCAAAGTACAATTCCTAAAAGTTTGTACTTACAGTCAAGATATCTGCATCAGGAAATTCGATGTGCAAAGGCATGTCATTTTGTAAAGGTGCATCAACCAATTGATTAGTGATGACCTGTCCCTTGATAGCATTTCGGTCAACATATTCTATGTCAAATTCACTTAGTATCATAACCCATTTGGCTAGTTTCCCTATCAATTTTGACTTGCTCAACAAATATTTGAGAGGATCTATCTTTGCTATTAGTTTCACAAAATGAATCAACATATAATGGCGTAGCTTCTGAGTTGCAAATACAACTGCTAGACATATCTTTTCAATTGAGGAATAATTTAATTCATAACCAACAAGTGTTCTACTAATTTAATAAACTACTATTTCTCTTCCTTCATCATCATGTTGAGCTAGGAGAGCGCCTAATGATACACTTATTGCTGAGACATAGAGCAACAATGGTTTCCCTTTGGTTGGTGATATCAGTACTGGAGGACTTATAAGATATTCTTTTATTTGCAAAAAAGCTTCTTCACATTTTGTATCCCATATGAATGGAACATTTTTATGTAGAAGATGGGTAAATGGAAGGCATCTATCAGCCAACTAAGAAACAAATCTCCTAATTGATTGCAACCTTCCTTGTAAAGATCGCAATTGACTTCTGTTCTTGGGTGACTCCATCTCCATGATAGCTTTAACTTTTTCAAGATCTACTTCAATGCCACGAGCTAATATAATGTACCCAAGGAGCTTTCAAGAGGTTACCCCAAATGCACATTTCTTTGGATTTAATCTCAATTGATATCTTTCCAGCCTATCAAAAATCTTGCTTAAAATGTTCAAATGTTCTTTTCTTGTGTGAGATTTTGCAAGTATGTCATCAAAATGATCTTCCATAAATGTATGCATCATATCATGGAAAATTGTCATCATAGCCCTTTGATAAGTTGCTCTTGCATTTTTAAGCCCAAATGGCAAACATTCCAGCAATATGTTCCCCACGCACAGGTGAAAGTTGTTTTCTCTTGATCTTTAGGTGTTATTCTTATTTGATTATATCCTGAGAAGCCATCCATTAATGAAAACATCTCATGTCTTGCTGATAAGTCCACCATGATATCAATGCTTGGTAGCGGGAAATCATCTTTTGGACATGCTTTATTCAGATCTTTGAAATCTGTACAAACTCTTATGCTCTTATCTGGCTTTGATACTAGTACAATAATTGAAACCCATTCTCGATAAGCTACTGGTCTTATGAAACCCATTTCTAATAGTTTCTTCAGCTCATTTTTTATAAGAAGAGCAATGTGCGGATGCATCTTTCTTAGCTTTTGCTTAATAGATTTTGCTTTTAAATCCACATTAAGATGATACATGATAAGATCAGGATTAAGTCCTGGCATATCGACATAAGACCAAGCAAAATTTATTTGTCTTTGCTTAAAGAATTCCATGTATTCTTTCCTCTTTTTCTGATAATGAGGCAGCAAAATGAAGTATTTTAGGATCCTTTGACGTATCAATGTTTAGTGCTTCTGTTGGTTCTATCAAGATAGAAGATCTCTCTTGAAAATATGCAGGAAGAATGTCAAAATTTCCATCTTCTGGCGCCTCAAAGAGGTTTCCATCATCAAATACATTCTTTGTTTTCTCTTTTGATTGATCTAATGTTTTCATGAAATGGTTTTTAACAATAGGTCTCTTTCCTTGATTTATTTTATTTTTATGACTGGAAAGTTTGGCATTTTCCTGACTACGAGAACCATCACTTGATTCTGCAATGGAAGATATCTTAGGATGGATGGGTTCAACAGCATTAAGGTACATAGTTAAGTCATGATCATTGGAAAAGACATTCAGTTTGGGGTTATCTAAATTATCCCAATCGATTAGTTCAGGATGAAGAAGGGGTAAATCATAATCATCATCATCATTAGGTGTTTCAATTTTCATGATGTAATGATCATAATTTAGCATAGAATAGGTACTGTCATAGATTAAATGTTTTTGAGAATTGTCTGTCTCAAGCGTTTCCAAATTAGTCTTAACAAAATTAATATTAGCTTTTTGTAGTTCACACTCAAGTGGTTCTTCAACTAACGTTCATCCCTTAAATGAATGGATTATGTCAATATACACATCTTTAATACTGTAAATTCCTTCTTGATTGATCTTATTTACATTTTGGAGTTGACATACTTGTGTATGTGATAAAGAGGATTCTTTTGCTAGTTTTTGTCTTCTTTCAAATTCAACTTCTTCTGGACTAATAGTCAATCCAACTTGACTATCTCTTAATTATTCTATGGTTCTTCCATATCTGATCTTTGTTTGCACTTCTTGTGGCATTTCTTCTCCATCTTTGTCATTCCCTTTTCTTTTTGCATACGCCTCTTTTCTCTGTATTCTAAGTTTTTCTTGTCTTCTTTCTAACTCCATCTTTTGTTCTGCAATAGACAAGTCTTCTTTCGTGATAGCTACTTGATCTTCATTGTGTTCCTTACTTGATATAGTGGATAAGGCATCTAGACCCCATTCATATTCATTTGAATCTATCTCTAAATCTTGATCTAAGATTACTCCACTATACCATACTGGAATGTCGTATGGTGCAAAAAGTTCTCTGATTTTTGCCATCTCTATTTTTACTACTTCTAAAATATCTTGTTCAAATTTTGCCTTTGTTTGTATTTTTAGAACTTGTCGACAAGATTTTCCTTCACCTTTAATGATAATCTCCTATTCTTTCTTTTCATGTTCTTCTTGCTCTTTTTGTTTATTGGTTACTATTTCGGTCGCTTGATGTAGCTTTTCTTGCCAATTTTCTTCTTTAGAAACTGATTTCTTCCTCCATTTTTGTTGTTAATGATTATGTTGTTTTTTAATAGACTTTAGATATCCCATCCCGGATTTATCTTCTGTGGATTGTGAGTGCGGACAAATAGGTTCTGAAATACCTTGATGTTGCTTACCAATTGGTCCTTTTCCTCCATATCCCATCTTTTGCATGATTTCATATCTTTTGCCATATTGTTTTATGGGAATATTGACTTCTGCTGCTGTTGCTATAGTTTTATCTTCATCCTTGTATAACCAACCAAGAATGTCTTTATCTTCATTTTCCTCTGCAAGAGTTCCAGCACTAACAAATGTTCCTTTAAACATATATTTTGATCTTTCCGATGGCTTTGATTGAATATTTGTAGGCTTACCATATGACTTAGGGGAAAGTGGAAAATTATGCAAAGAATATTTCCCCATTCCTTCATCATTTAACTTGAGCTTTTCTTCAAAAGTTTCCCATAACTTTTCTTGAATTTCTCTGGTAGGATATATTGATTCTTTGTTATGTGAAATTCTTGTATCTTGTGCGGGTTTCAAATTATTGCGATATTGACTGGAATCTGCAATTATAGTGATCTCTTTTCCTTCATGAGGAAATTTCACACATTGATGATATGTAGAAGAAACTGCTTGCATTTTGTGAATCCATGGTCTTCCTAGAAGAATGTTGTAAGAGAGGTTCAAATCTAAAACTTGACACAATGTATCCCTTTCCACAGGTCCTATCCTTATTGGTAACACAACAGTTCCTTTAGAAGAACTCTCTGCTTCATCATAAGCCTTAATGGTTATTTTCTTTTTTGGGTCTACTGCATTCTCTGAATATCCCAAAGCTTTTATCAAACTTAATGCACAAATGTTTAAGCCAGTTCCTCCATCTATGAGCACACGTTTGACATGAGTTTTATTTATGGAGACTTCAACATGTAAAGGAGCATTGTGAGGATTTTGTAAGGATGTGTCATCATTTTCAGAAAATGATAAGCAATGAGGATCTATAAGGTGTCCTACCATGTTTTGGAACTGATCTACATCCAAATCTTTTGAAACTGTTGTTTCCACTAAAGGTTTCTCCAAAATTTCTTTATGCATAGGTGAAACCTTGAGAAGTTCCAAAATTGATATTTGAGCGGGTATTCATTGTAATTTCTCTACTAAATTGTATTGTTGTGGATTGGGTATTGGGTCTTTTTCTATACCTAGAAAGGTAACCTATGGTTTCCTTCTCGTGATAACATTGATTGGTTCTAAAGATGGATTTTTGTTAACAATGATCTCATTTACCACATCATCATATGTATAAGTGTAATTCACTTTGGCTTTTCCTTTGTCATCTTTTAATTGGGACGATTCACCTTTGTCATAATTCGGAAGTGGAGTTTTGAAAGCTAAGTGTGATTCGTTTGTCTTATGGCTATCCACTGTGATGGTTCCATTATCAATTAGATCTTGGATAAGGTGTTTCAATCTATGACAATCATTTGTTAGGTTTCCTTTATTCCGATGATAATTGAAAAAATGATTGTCATTCCACCAATTGGGCTTGACTGGTGGTTCATAACTTCTTGCTTCTGGTAAAATAGTCAATTTGTTAACAAGCAAAGTTCTTAGAGCTGATTCCAAAGATTCTCCAATATTTGTAAATTTCCTCCAAGGATTAGAGAAAAAGGACTTGGCTTTATTGTTTTCTGGATTTTTATTGCTTGGGATTTGGCTTGATAGATTAAAAATTGATTGTTGTTGTTTTGTAGTACTATTATCGTCATTCCCTTCATTGTTGACATTCCTATTCTTTGACCAAAACTTGGGTTTTTGTCATTACTGTTGTTGTTGTTGTATGAATTATTGTAAAGTTTTAGCTCTCCTTTCTTTACCATTGCGTTCTCTATTTTCAAACCATTCTCGATCATTTTGGCAAAAGAGGGAGGACATTGCATCCTTAGTCGATAACTCATTTCACTGATAAGATTATCAATGAATATGTCCAATTTTTCTTGATCAGGTACATCTCGGGATACTTATTAAACATGCATTTCTATCATTGTAAGAAAATAATAAAGGATTCACCATTATTTTGTTTAACATTGCAAAGATCCACCATTGTTATTTCATTCCTTATATTGTAGGAGTATTGTGAAATAAACCTATTCACAAGTTCTTCAAAGGATTTGATTCCGGATGGTAATCTTGAAAACCACTCCATTGATTGTCCATTTAAACTCCTAGGGAAAAGATGCATAAGGTAAGTTTCATCATGAGCAAATTCCATGCTCATAGTACAAAACTCCCTAATGTGATCTTGAGGATAAGATTTTCCATCGTATTTGTCATATTTAGGAATCTCACAATGTTGTGGAAATAGTATCATATTCAATTTTTTATCAAAAGGATATGGGCATATATCTTCTAATGAATATTTCTTGGAGCTTGTCCCATTTTGCATGTCTTGTATATGTTGTTGTAGAGTTTGTATTTGTTGAATAAGGTTTGACAATGGATTATCCACATAGTTTCTCCTTGTTTCTTTGTGAGTTCTCTTATCACTACACTCTTTTCTTTTGTCATCCCTCTCTTTCCTTGTTTCTTCATTGCTTTCTTGGTTCCCATCTTTGTTATTTGGCTTATCTATGTTTTGGGTGTTACTTGCCTCCACATCTTGTTTCAAGATTTCTATGTTAAAGTCTTGTGGTAGTTTATCTCCAGATTTTGCCAACATCAAGAGATATTTTTCTTTTTGTTTTGCTAACAATTTTTCCATTACCCTATCAAATTTGAAATCTTGCTCAAGGTCTCTAATGGTGCTATTGGCTGCTTCTTTGTCAACAACAATAAATCCAAAAGTGTGGAATACAAGAGTACCTTCTTCCTCCATTTGTTGTTGTTTTCTAAGTTGTTCGTGTTGGGCTCTAGTCCAAACTGGCATGTGATTATTTCAAAGTTTTTGAAATTTCCAATGGACAAAGTCAATAGGTGATTATTGGTTTAGGAAGATATGCTTTGTTGATTTTACCATTATTGTTTGTTCATTGGGATAAAGCATCTCTTTGTTAAAAAGCACGTCCTTGTAAAATTTCACCATCAAATTCTTTACCGCAACCACGTAAGTAGTGATGAAAATGGTGTAGGAATGTCCTATGTTTTAATAAGATCTTGCGATTGATATACAAGAATCTTATTCTTTTCTGAGTAGCTTTATAACTGGGTTTTTTTTTCTTAGGGTGATACTTAAAAGTCATATAGACATTTGGAGATTCATGAGTTTGTTTGATTCCAATGTTGATGCAATTATGGTTTTGATATAGCCTAGATTCAAAATAGGAAAGATATATCCAAGATTAGGAACCTAGTATAGATTGATCAAGCTTCATGATAGAGGATTTGATTATCCCGATGAGAAACTTGACAAGGATGTTGATTTTTGCACTTAAGATGTTTGAATCAATAGCTTGTTGAATGTTGATGTTTATAGAACTTTTTGGGAATAACATGTAGGATTAGTGACCTAGTTGTTTGAGCTAGTTTTGACAATATATGATGCTATAGAGACAAACTTACTTCAAGAATAAATTTGATACTGATGTTTTGACACTTTGATTTTGATCTGGTGTTTCAAGTGTTGGAAAGCTTTTTGTATTACTCTTTTGATCACACTTTTTTTAGTAATTTGTTGGATTTTTTCTCTCTTGTAGATGATAATTTTCTTCAATTTTTGACCATTTGGAACATGTTACAGACATAGAAGACACAATGTTTAATAAACAAAATGCACAAGCAAGTACAATCCCTACGGCAGGCTGAGACAATAGTTGTTGAATCTCACATAGGGTTTCCGCCCAGGCTATGCTATTCAAAGTGGATATTTAGATGCTTGACCCCACTTGCTCCACCCTTGGCACTCACTTCTTCGGGGAAGCTAAACACTAGTTTCCATGAAAACTCCCCATGGCAAACTTTATATCTCTACTAGGAACTGTATGTATGTGAGCCACTTCAAAGGTCTGACCTCCTGCGCCAACAACTAGAAAGATTTTGGCAACTAGTACAAGTGGTTTTTAGTAAAGGCTTCCGGTCATATGGCCATACATGTGACACTTTCAGCTCTGTAAATATAGAAGGTTCCCAACCTATAGAGGTTATGCTCCATAGGGTTTATGGGGAAACATAGTGTCGGTATGAACTTAGAAGCACATGTTGTTTAGGACTTTCATCACAAACATGATTTATTTATAGTGGATTGGAAGGACTCGGTATTAGCCCATTTCCACTTTAGGTCGTTCCCCTCTCATTGGCCCCCTCAAGGCAGCTCGGGAAGGTAGGCCCTCTAAAGGATTTAATTGCTTGAAAGTAAAAAAAGCTTAAAAGAGTGGGTTTGGCTTTTTGGTCACCCAATTAAGGGGAGAGCATATACCTACCACTTTCGAGACACAAAATATAAGTGTTTTTTTAAACCTTTTCAAAGCAATTTGTTGGCTAAGTCCTATTTGGAGATGTTGCTCCAACAAGCATGGTATTTATTTTAGCCCTCTTAAAAGTCTATGTGCAACTATTTTAGAGAAAATACTAAAAATGCAAGTTGCATGCTGTCAATTCATCCTCTTAGTTAAACTAGATGAACAAGATATGATATGTTACTTCCCAAAACAAGACTTTTAATTAATTAGATGATGAAATGCATAAAATTTGCCTTAAATACCATCCTACACATGCATGTTAGTAATCTGTAAAATCAAATGTCTTGGACATTCGGACCTGCAAGAAATTTTGGTCAGTTTGTAAACAGAAGCGCTAATCTAACACATGCGCTATCTTTTTGCTCAAAAGTGCTAACCTTCAAGTCAAAAGCGCTAACCTAGACTATAAAAGCATTGCTCTATGGATACAAAAGTGTGATTTATTTGACAAATGTGCTAACCTAGGATACAAATGCGAGAACCCGTAATGAAAATGCGCAAACTTTAAAACAAAAGCGCTAACCTAAAATGCTCATGCACTAACCTAGAGTGCAAATGCGCTAACCTAGAAGGCAAATGCACTAACCTGCAGAACAAAAGCGCTCTCAGAATTCACACATGCATGAATTTGCATTAAAAATGCATTAATTTAACTTTTTGCAAGATTTTTAAAGGTATATGCAAGGTCCATGAGCCCCATGGTGGGCTCCAAAATGTGTCGACTTGAATTTCATCCTTGAATGCTACCTACAATAAGTTAGTTTCACAAAATACAAATGGAAATGCTATAGGAAATCCAAACTCAACCAATAAAACTACATGAAATAAATATTAAAATTAAAAATTATTTTTACCTTCATGGTTTATGTATCATTGTGTCCTAACTCCACTATTCCTGGTTGCAGATGGGTTGCTCTCATACAATGCACTGATGGCTTCCAAGATAGAATATGAAGAATAGATTGATAACTTGTAGTTAACTGATGCTATAATATGCAATACTACATGATTATGCTAAAAATGATTATGCTATATGATAATTTCTATATGATTATGCTATTACTATTTGCTTCTGTTAGTGAACAGATTTGTCTTTTCTTAAAATGATCAATTTTAAACTCTGTCGCCTTCTTTTAAAGACAAGTGTTCCACTAAACAATTGGGTAAGTGTTGTATAAACCACTTCCCTCTAAATTTTCCATAGGTACAGCTCCCTTTTCAGTTATTCAAGGAATATTTTAGTTAATTTTATTTTAGTAGTAGCTTTTAACCTAAAAGCATGTAAGGCTGTCTACTTCATTCTTGGATGAAAGGCCAATATTTCACACATATTTCAAAAAAAAACAATCTTTCCTATCTTTTCAAAACAAGAGATGAAAGTAACTGAATCAAAGTTCAGTACACCATTTCCACAATTTCAATAAGGAATGAATAGATTAAAGAAACCAAATCTGTTCTCAAACACGAATCTTTTCTAAAAGAAAACAAACATTCAAGGGAAGGAGTACCAGAAAAATAATAATTTTCTACAATGGAAAGGTCATTACTGTTATTTGATTAGATAAGCATATGCAAAGATATGTGGCTACACAGATTCAAAACCCACAGATTTTTCTTCTCCCAAAAACAGTATGATCTTTGTATATATATATTCTTATGCGACAAAGGCATGATAATACATGTATAAATCTTTTTCCATTCCAGATTTAAAAGTTTGAATCTTTCTTCTACAAAACAGAAAATTCACAAAAACAGATGGAAAAACAAAAACTAACCAAAATTTGTCACCCAATCTAATCCCTATTCCATCTATCTTTCCTTAATTTATAGTTTTAGAATAGGGGAGGTCTCCCTGAAAACTCGACCTCCCCCAAAATAGTTATGAAACCAACATGATGTATTTTGGGACAGATGTCCTAAAGTTTTTGCATAAACATGAGAAATTACAAAAATAGAGGAAATTGGGCCTAAATCAATGCATTATGTCACTTTTCCATCATCATCATCCTCTTCGCTTTCACGGGCGTCATGGGCGGTTGTGAGTTCTTGAATAATCGATTGGTTTGGAACCTTCATGGCATTGAGCTTTGCTTTCGCTGCCTCCTTATTCCACCGGTGCCTTGACATCTTTTTGGCATGTTTCTACAACTGATCATTTCCAATGAAAGTCATGGACTCAATCCTAGCCACCCTTGTTATATCTTCAGGAGTGAAATTACCCTTGGCCTTGATTTTCTCCATGTTTATCTGGAAAGCCCTGATTGCATCCTATGTGTTCAACCCACAAATTCCCAATTGCCAATCATGGTCAAGGTTAACCACTTTGTTATCATTAAGTATACTACACTGGAGATCTTGGAGCTCGTAAACAGACATCTTAGCATCAAAGATCACAGACTTGAAGGTAAGCACATGCCATATTATGGTTTTCTTCAGCACAAAGAGTTGATAGTCATCCACTACCAATTTGATTAAGTGTTCCATCAAAAACCTGGTAACTCCATATTCTTCTATTTTGGTGAACAAAGGCAAGATATTCTGCCACTTGTGTTCCTCTTTCTCCCACGGCACAAGCTGATTTTGAACTTTGGCGATAAGACTCTATATCTCATCCCATAACCTCCGGGAGTCAGTGATGTACTTCTCCCCATCCTTGATTATTCCCTCAATCCATTTCTCCATGGCTTCTACAATACTCTTGGCCCGTTGAACTTGGCTCATTAACTTTTTGTTTTCTGGCGAAGTTGGGTCAAAGTTCTCTGTAGCATGAGATATTGGGAGTGCCCCAAAGCAACTAATACTATCAATGAACTAGGCAAGAACATTTATGTGTCGCTTTAGCTCTCTCTTTTCTCGCCCATCTTTCTCCAATCTGGTGAGCATTTTCTTTGCCGATACCTAGAAGAAATGATTGTCTGAGTCTCTACTCATATTTCCCAGTTCCACCTTCATAATCTCGAAATCATCAGGGCTAGCCTCCTTGTTTTCATCCTTGGGTTTGTATGAGTCGATTTCAACAACCCATTTTCTAGTTCCTTCATCATTGTCTAGGCGGGTGGCGGTTTTGAACCTTTTCGGCTTAGGACTCTTCTCTGTGTACTTAACGACCATTTCTCAAATTGGAATAGTCACGAGAAGAAAATTTCACTTTCTGTTCACCAAAGTGGTCAACCACTTAGGAGTTGCACTGGAACTGGTTGTTCCTTCAATCTCTTTGGAAGGTGGTGTCATAGCCACAGTCACCATATGAGAATCTAGGGCATTAGCAACATCGCTATCCAAGTCTTCAACTTCAAATATCTGGGCATCAAGAATCATATCTTTCACCCCTGTATCCTTTGCTTGATCCATCTTTCTTTGAGCGGCACTTCGGGACTGGGTATGTCCAGGAGTACAGAAATCCAAAGCTAAATTAGACCTATGTCTAAGCTAGGGCGGCTTGTTATCCTTACCTGCACGAATAGGCATAGAAGCATTGTTAGAAAGACGCTTTGGTGAACGTAGAGGGACCTCATTACTCTTCGCTGAATTAGACTTAATGCTTAATTTTGCTGCTTTCTTGGCAACCCACGCTGCAGTCCTTTCCAAAACTCCTTTGGTCCTTAATTGTATATCATCTTTCTCTTCCTCATCCCAGGAAATTGGAGGCATTTCAATTTGTGCATGGGCTAAGTATCCTAGTTCGGATAGCTCTAGATAGTCCTCTTCGAGCCCCTTAGTGTCCAACTTTACCTACAATGAAATGACTTGTTCTAACACCATCCTCATGTTTCCCCTTTTGAAAACCTCGAGTTCATTAATACAATCTTCCCAGAAATCCTCTAATTGTGGCATTGGGAGGTATGGCATAAGACCAAGACTTTGGGAAAAACCCTTATTATCGAAACCTTTCCTTTCAGGATACAAGGAAAAATTGAAATTCCTGAGATCTGCTCCAATACTCAAAGCGTCAGATATTGAACTGCAAGACAACATGCCCAATTGGATGGGAAAATGACCCTCCCATTTATCTCTGGGTTGTGCCTTTTTTATTACAGAGGTCAGCTGTCTACATATCTCCGCCAGAACAAAGCAATCTAAACAAAAGTGAAGGAGCTTGAAGGGCTCCTCTTCAAAGCCACCTATCCTTATGTAACAGAAGCGTGGAAACTAGATATAAAAACTACCAAACCTCTTTATCAATGTCTGCATATCCTCGGAGATTCTTTTGGCTTTCATATTCTTCAATTCATAACACAAGTCACCCAGAAAAGCATTGCGCACCCTTCTGAAATCCTGTAAGGCCTTATCCTTTTGCAGCATGGGATAGAACTCATATATAGAAACATCCTCCTCAGTGAGCTATTTTGGTATTCCAACTAACTCCTTAACACATGCCAAACAATACAAGAGATACGAAGACATGAAGAAATTCTATTTGAACTGTTTAGCCATACTCAGTTGTTCTCTCATTGAATCAGCAATCAATTCAGCCCAATCTAGATATTGCTTCCCTTCCAAAACTAGCTGCATGTAGCAATAAATCTAGTCATCAAAGCTGTACGCTTCAGCAGATCCTTTGGCCCAGTGCAACAAAAGCATAACATCATGAATGTGAGGCAACATGTGATTCTTATTAGGATTCTTGGGTAACTTGGAACCACCTCTTTGAGGAACCTTCAACTAGAATTTTGCTACATTGTTATGGTGTTCGGTTCTGTCCACGTTGAACTCGGTGATTGACAAAGCAAGGGAAAAGTTGGAGAACTAGTAATCAGGTATCTTGAAGACAGAGGAAATTACTTCACGATTTATGACAAGAAGGGTTTCACCATTGTCTCTCCTAATGGTCTCAGACTCTAGGTCGTATCTAGCAATACATTCCCGAATCAATTCTGGGCAAGGAATGGTTGTGGGAAAAGCTGCCACTTCTATGAGACCGCTACTCAAAATCTCCACACCAAAAAAATTGTCAATTCCCTTGAACACCCTCTCTTTCAAAACCTCAAGATTTTCCCCTTTTAGGTCGGTATTACTAACTATGGGTTCAGTACATGTGAGGCTAAAAACATTTCCAAACAAATGCAGTGTAGACTTCATAATTCAAAGCAATGAGCCTTAATCAGTTGTAGAAAAACTTTCTATGAGAGAGAAAATGCAAGCAAAAACTACTAGAGAGAACAAGAAAAGGACTCACCTTCATAGTTGAACAACTAGATGACGACTAGCAACAAACAAGACTCCTATCTAGGAAAAACAAAACCACAACAGCGAGGAACAAATGCAGAGCACTAATAATCCTTCATACCTTATTAGTGAGGGCAATGATACGGAACCATTAAATGTAATAATTCCAAGTTTCAGTCTGAGTGTGTTAAGTTTGTGGATTGGACATCGTACGCATGCATTGAATGCATGGTGGCATTTTTGAAGTAACCGCCAGTTCCCGAGATGATTACTTACTTTGAAAAGCTAGGAATTTACGTCACTTAAAACATGGTTCACCTTCCTCATATTTGGCAATGAATGCACCATCAAATCATTTAAACTCACGGGACACACCAACTTCATACACATCTGAACATCCTAAACAAACTTCATTAGCGTTCAAGTAGTTCAAGATGTATGCCATGCTCAAGGAAAATCTTTGCCAAGAAAATTAATTATACCAAGCTGCTGACCATTTGTGCTATATTGAACATGTTGAACATGTTTGAACCTCTTGAACTTGTTTCAATGAGTTCAAAGCCCAGAGAGAAATAAAGTAACATTTTTCTGAACAAGAAACTTTTCAAAAGCTGCTGCAAGACACTTAAAGAAAATATTAGTATGAAAACCTCCCTGAACACCCAGGAACCTATGGAACCTAAATGAACCTATTGAACCCATTTCAAGATGGTTCAACGTATTCACAATGTTAAACCAATTACTAAAACTCAACATTTGTGATTGGAAGATGATTTGCAGATGTACTAAGGGCTTGAACTGAGGTGTCACAAGAAAGACAAGGACTCTAAATGGAATTTTTATAGGATGACTCGCTCTTGTCATGAGGAATAAATGACGCAGTAACAACTTCAAGATTAAAACTCACAGATGCATATGATTGATTTGAAGACCAACTCTCTCTCAACTGAAGTTCTTGATTTTATAGACCTTGAGAGGATTAGATGATGTGGCTCTGATCAACGATCATGATCAGATCTATAGATTTGAATGGCTATGAGCAAAGGTGAAGGTTGAGAGAAAGGGGGAAGGAGAAGACAAGTGTCACTCATCTCACCTTGACTGGGTTGATGACTAAGAGAATCTAGGGATCATTGGAGGAAATTTAGGCATGATAGGACAAGTGGACTCAAGTCCTTCCTAAGATGTATGGGGTGTTGGAGAGAATATAGGAAATGGTTATGAAATATGTGTATGTACACAATATTCATTAAATTTGGAAGTTGAAGATAAATGATGAATTTATATTTAAGAAATATTAATTTCCTTAGCCACATGTTTGATGAGTTGGCAAAGGGATGATGAAGTGGAGATGGAAGGTGAGTTGGAAGAGGGATTTAAATAATTTAAGAAATTATTTAATATTTAAGACTATAGGATAGAAGAATAACTATTAAATATTAGATATTTAATTAACTTGGTTAAAAGGATAATTATTAGATATTTAATTAATTAGAAGAATAGGATAGATGAATTAATTAATAAATTATTTCAATTAAATTAATTAATAGAAAGACATGAAAATGAATTAAATTAATTAATCTTTTCAAATTAACTATTTAATAGAAGAAGAATCATTAAATAAATATAAAATATTTATTTAATTGCTCATAGTCATTTTTATGTGTATACAGCTACATTATTTATTGTTTACCGGTACACAGTTTTAATATGCTTTTCATGTTATAAGTTAAGAAAATTAACCAACCAGTCAGATACTGATTCACCCCCCCTCTCAGTATCTTTCGGAATCTTAACACTCTCGTGGTCCTAGTCATAGGGTTACAAACTAAACTCAAATTTCTAATAAACTTTCAATAAAAACTAGCCAATCCATGAAATGATCTTACCTCTCCAATACTTTCCGGTGTAGGCCACTCAATAATGGCTCACTTTTTCAGGGTCCATCTTCAAACCATCCTTAGATATCACAAATCCTAAATAGACTAACTCATCCTTGATAATAGTACACTTCTTGATATTGATCAACAAGTTTTCTTCTCTCAACCTCTGCAAAACTTGTCTTAACTACAACAAATGTTCCCCTTTTGTCTTACTGAAAATCAAAATGTCATCCAAATACACAAGAACAAACTTACTCAAGAATTTCTTCAATACCTCATTCATCAGCCTCATGAAAGTACTCAGTGCATTAGTCAATCCAAAAGGCATCACCAACCATTTATATAGTCCTTCATTTGCCTTAAATGTTGTCTTCCACTCATCACCTTCTCTGATCCTGATCTAATAATATCCACTCTTCAAATATATCTTTGTAAAGTATTTTTCTTTACTCATATAGTCCATTATGTCATCCATCCTAGCAAAGGAAACTAATATTTCACTATGATCTTGTTTATTGCTCTTGAATTTGTACACATACTCCATTATCAATTCTACTTAGGTGCTAATACTGTTGGTATTGCACAAGGGCTCAGACTATCCTTGATCAAACCTCTCTTCAATAGCTCCTACACTTATCTATTCAATTCTTCATTCTCTACCGGTGTCAACTAGTGTATAAATTTGTTAGGAAAACTAGCTCCATGAACCAAGTCCATGCTATGACTAATACATCTTATAGGTGGCAATCCATCAGGTCCATTATCTGAAATGATGTCCTCATATTATGTCAACAAATCTCTTATCTCCTTGTGGTTATCTCCTTTCGGTTCTGGTCTCTCAGTCTTTTGAGGAATTAAGGAAAAACACACATTCTCATGTCTCAGTCCATCCATGAATTTCCTTTCATCTACTAAACGGATTATGACATTCTTACAAACTTTATTCTTGAAAGGTTCCTCCAAAGGCAACAAGGTTTTCTTCATCCCATTGGCCACAATAGTGTATGTATTCTTCCTCCCATAATGTATTGCTTGTCTATCAAACTACCAAAGTCTACCCAACAAAAGATAGCAAATATCCATAGGCATAATATCACACAAAACTTCATCACGATAATTCCCAATTTTTAATTTTACCAAACATTATTCACTTACTAACAACTTATGTTCATCCTAAATCCATGCTATTTGGTAAGGCTTAGGGTGTTTCAATCTCTCCAATTTCAACTTATTCATCATCTCTTCTGAAACAAGATTATCTGAACTACCACTATCAATAAAAACATCACAACACTTACTAGATACCTTACATATGGTCTTGAATATATTCTTCCTCTGCAAGGGTTCTTCATCTCCTCCACTATGACACAAATCTCTCCTCATCATCAATAGTTCTCCATCTTCCAATTTATTTTTTGATTCGATGGGGTTTTCCTCCACCATTGCTACTCTTCCAATAGCCTCTTTCTTCTTACATTCAAATTCATGTTGTCCTTCTCCTCCACACTTAAATAAAGTTCCTCTAAATGTCCTCTTGTCTTGTCTTCCAAAGTTCTCATTCTAGTAACCATCCGGTTCTCTCCTCCAGTAGAAATTTATATCATCCTTCTAGTATGAATTACCTTATTTTGTCACTTCCTTGTCCTTGCTTTAATCTATATTGGTTCCTCTTCCTTTGGTATATCCTCTTCCTCCTTGAAATATTCCTCCGGTAAACCTTCCACCTCTACCTTGTTGTCTCTGCTCGTGTCTTTTGTTCAGTTTCTCTTCAGCCTTTAGGGTATACTCATAAGCCTCTTCAACACTCTCCAGTTTGATCATAAAAAATTCATCTTGTATAGACATCTGTAATCTGTTCAAATATCTTGCAATTTGTTCAACTTCATCATCAACATGTCTTGATCTGATGTTCAACTTGTAAAATGCTTCGGTGTAGTCCTTCACACTAGATTCCTTTTGTCTCCTATTCTACAACTTTCGAAACAAATCCACTTGATAATTCATCGGCACAAAATTTGACTTCAACTTAGCAATCATCCAAACCCATGTCTAAATCTTTTATTTACCACTTCTTTATCTATCAACTTGCAAATTCTCCCACCAAAGAGATGCATGACCTTTCAACCGGGTACAGGCATATTTCACCTTCCTATCTTCTGCAGTGTTTTGAAAATCAAAATACTTCTCCATATCCGAGATCCAATCCATCAATTCATCTGAATCTAACTTCCCATCAGATTTTGGTGGGGTAAAATTAGGTTTAGTGTTCTCCCTACTCAAACCCCTTAAAAACCTTTCTTCATCTAGATCAACTGCCGATAGGTTTACTTGTTCTATCGGGGCTTCTTCTCCTTCATCTTCACTCACATCTTCAATATATCGACCTCTTCTCTGGGCTATCTCCATGGCTTCTAACTAGGCTGCTATTCCTCTCAACATCTCCATTACAAAAGGGTTTGCATTCCCACATGCTCCACCATTCCTAGTTCCTCTTTGTGCCATCGATTCATGCTAGTCCTCTGTAATTGCAGGTTGGATCCACAATCCTGCACCCTACAACAAGAAATTTAGGCCACCCAACCTCCAAAATGAAACTTCTCTCCGATACCACTTGAAGAAATCACCGGTGATGAGGGACCTCAAAGAGATCAATCCAGACCAATCAAAAAGAGTAAACACAATAGAAACAAAAAGATATGATGGAGGAAATGCAAAATAGATTGATCTATTGTATGGAATTTAATTACATCCAACTAGTCACAACTAGGTTACAACATACCGGCTCTCAAGCCTAGTAGGATAGGTCACAACTGGGACCTTGAACCAAAAGATCTATCTTCTATGTATAGTCTAGCTATCTAATTCTTTGATTGATTACATTATAAATCATAATTACAAATATATATATCAATCCAAAGGATCCAGTCGGCTCAAAATGGATCAAAACCTGAAGAACAAGACCTAACATGAAAAATAACAAGGTCAGCCTCCGTCAAGAGATTCCTCTAGAAAATTGAAAGGATGAAATGAAGATCATGGGAAAGGTCGGCCATATGCCAAGGGAAATTGAAATCAATGCCCAAGGCTCTATAAGATTCACAATGGGTTCTTGTGGATCACTAGAATAGGTCTCAGGAAACCAGTAATAAAGGAACAATCAGTAATAAGAAATTGTCATGGAAAACCGATAGGGATATCTTGCTAGAAAATGATCCAAATGCGAGCCAAAACTGGGACACATAGAAAGGAAAACTGAAACTGCAAACAGAAAAATAAATAGAAAGGAAAATGTTTTTGGTTGATGCAAGATTGTTGTGAACCAGGGATGCTCCTGCATCAACTGTGGATAATGAAGACTGTTATTGATATGGTGATTGTTGTAGATTATGGATATTATTCTAATATTTGGAGACAATTGATGAAAATACTTTCTCTTGCATGATACTAATGCTTGTTCTATTAGATATGCAGTGGTGTTGAGAGGTTTCTAATAATGTTCTTGGTTGATGACCATAATGAGGTTGGTGTATTGGGAAGAAATGATGATTGTGGATATATCATTCCTGAAACCAAACGCTTTGATCATCTTTATCTTATACAAGAGGTATCATTCCTGAAACCAGACTAAATCTCGATCTTATCAATCTCACCAATCAAGCTTGATCAATAATCAAGAACCACATCACCATGATTGTAGAAGTCACACTTTCATCAGCCACAGTTGTAGGATTCATTCAATAATCTACCGGGAAATCAATTTTGCAAAGATCCAAAAACTCCACAGGTCAATTATCTCAATTGATCTCCTGATGGGGCATCATCGTATCAAAATTTATCAATCAAGAGCTAGGGCATCCTATCAAACCAATATCATCATCAAAATGAGATTATTCTTTGAATCAATGTGTCATCACACCTCGCTTCAAAGAGGGGAAAAATGTATACACCTAAAAATGGTCTGAAGATAATTAATTGAATAAGCAATTATTTAATTAATCCCCCTTCCCAATTTAATTGAATTCATTAGCAATTTGATTAAATTCTCCCTTTTCATCTACTTATTAATAAATCTAAGGATTTATTTAATAGGTTCATTTCAATAATCCCCTTTGATTAATTAATTCAAATTAATTAATCCCTCCCCATTTAAAATCATTTCTTCTAATCTTCCAATTAATTAAAACAAATCAATTTATGAGTTGTTGAGAATTAATTAGTCTTTTCCTATTATTTGAATATTTAAATTCAAATTATCCACATGCTTCCTAATTTATAACCACCTAACCCATTCCATCTAACCCTGGGTTTAATTAAACCTATCTCAGCTTGCACATCCTAACCTCCTTATCCTAACCTCCTATGGTGTGGATACTCTCCCCTTGAGACACATGACATTCTTGGGCCACATGTCCCCTCTCCTGGAAGCCTCTTGACAATTGTCACCATAGAGATGAAAAATGTCCCTTTCATCCAACCTCTCTTGGAAGCTTCTTGACACTTGTCACCATAGAGATGACAAATGTTCCCTTTCATCCAACCTCTTTTCCAACCTCTTCCAATTTCACCATTAATATCTTCAGACTCAATCTTGACCATTGATTCCTTCCACCTCACCCCTGACCTTGGAAATTGGTGTAGGATCACCCTTCAAAGGGCTCCCACCATTTTTTTTTATTGTATTCTTTCTTCTATAAGAAGCCATTGTATATACAATAAGAGCCATGTGCTCATTGGTCTTAGTTTAGGTCCTAGTTGAGGTTCTAGGGTCATGAGTCAAAAGTTGACTCTTTTTTTTTGGAAATAGAGGGTATGTGTGCCTTTGAAATGTTTAGGGTTCCTTCATAGCATGATGGTGTCCTTAGGTTAGATCAATGTGGGTCTAGGAGTCAAGAAAAGCAACATTGAGAAAGTTTCTCAAAAGTTGCAAAAGTTGCATGACAACTTTTAAAAGTTGTCAAGCAACTTTTCCACCATTAGGTCAAAATCTTTAATGTAGAAATGAAAACCCTAATATGGGCATATCGACCGAGGAAAAGGTGCTATAAGTAATTGCAAACCCTAAGTTAATGGGTTGGATGTCAGTTATTGTACGGCCAAAAGCAAAGTGACTTGACTGTGACTGCAATTTTGTTGCCAGTCGGCACAAATGGAGTAAAGGAAGATTGTTAATGGATTGATTTTCATGCAAAACTATGTGGATTGTCTTGTATGGTATATTCACTTTCATTTTGAGCATTTATATTAGGTTTTTATTTGTAAGTGAGGTGTGTTTGTAAATATTTTGAAATTGCCTTCTCTCTGTCTAGTTTTGGACTGGTTTGTGTCAATGGGTTCATAACTCCATTCCCCATTGTGGAATCACCATGAAACCATGGGGAATGAGATTATAGACCCTATACTATACTTCACAGCAATCAGGGCCCTTGAAACTACAAGGAGGCCATTTAAAGACCCACCCCTAGGCGAGACTGGACAGTGCTCGACTAGGAAGGGTTAAGTTGCAGAGGTCTTGGATAGCAAGGAAGATCAGAGGAGGAGGCACCCTTTGGAGGAGTTGTAGAGGAGTGAGTGAAGCACCATTAGTGTGAAGGAGGATCTTCCACCAATCTAGAAAAGGTGGCAAGAGCACCAAACCTACACTGTGACCCTGTTAGGCCTAAAAACCCTCTTAAAAACCCTTAAAAACCTTAAAATCCACCTAGGGCAGTGTACAGACACTTGGAGGCCTAAAACCAAAAAAATCCTTGAGCCCTTGCTAAATGAATAGCAATTATTTTAGGAAGTTTCACAAGCAAGTGCATCATTTGCAAGAGGGAGCCCTAAAGGACAGAGTAGAAGGCCTAATTGGTCACAATCCTTGTAGCCCTCTTTTGTAGGCAAAACACAAAATAGTGAAATTGGTAAGGGGTTGAAAGCTTGAAACCTCTTGGGGGCACATGAATGGTTGGAAAAACCATGTAATAGACCTTACCTATCTTTTCTAAGACCTAGGAAGGTGTGGAGCAAGCCAAACCCTTATTAGCCTAAGTAAGGGTTCTTGAATCTCATGAGTAGGTGAGACCTTAGGAGTAGTTTTTCAACTTGTTTGTGGGTGGATTGGGCAATGTTAGGGGATTCCACAAGTAGGGGAAGTCCTAGAGACCCTAGGGTGTGGTTAGAACACCTTGTGATCCAAGGAAAGGACCCAAGAGCACTGTATAGGCTAGTCTATCCCAAACCCCATCCCATCAGATTGGTATCAGAGCCAAGTTAAAGTTTTGGTGGACCGTGTATGTCTTTGAATTCTAGTGAATCAGTAGGGGAAAGCAAAATGGTCACTAATACAGAGTTGTCTAGGGAGGTAGAAGAGTAGAAGGAGAAGAATAAACTCCTTAAAGGAGCTATGAGCAAGATAAGGGATAAGTTGTAGGAAGTGGTGGATCAGAGGACACAAGGACCTTGGGGAGAAGACACCAAGGATAAAGGCAAGAAAACTATAGACATAGATGAAATTATACATGAACCAGATCCATTGATCAATGAAGAACCTTTTGTAAAGGCTATTAAAGCTTTGAACACCAAAGCTTTTGAAGGATCGCCACATTTCAGTGGAAGGATGGACATTGACACTGTCATGGAATGGATTGAGGGCATGGAAAACCACTTTGAGTGTGAGGGAGTGACAGAGGCTCAAAAGGTCAAGGTTGCCAAATCAAGATTAAGGGGAGCAGCTTTGACATGGTGGAAGTACCTGCAAGAAGAGAGAGTTAGCATGGGAAAACTACCTATTGCCAATTGGAAGGCCATGGTGAGTAAGATCAAAGAGAACTACTTACTAGAGGATTATGAAGTCCAACTTCATAAGAAGAGATAGGGATTGAGGCAAAAAGACCTTGATGTGACCTCCTACATCGAATAATTTCAAAAGCTTTGTCTTAGATCCAAAGTCCAAGAAGATGAATCTATTAAGGTGCCTAGGTATCTAAGCGGCCTAAAGTGGAACATTCAAGAGGAGATAAGCCTATGGACTCCTACTACTGTTCACAAATGTCATCAGCTTGCTGCCAAGGTGGAAGAGAGGAACAAAAGGAAAGGAGACTCCAATAATAGGGGTAGAGGCAGAGGTAGAGAACAAATGAATCACCGAGGTGGTTGCCAAAGCAAGGCAAATGAGCAGAGGAACCAAGGAGAAGCCAAGTTGACTGAGCATAGCAGTGAAGCCAATCTCAGAGGGGGCCATTCTAGAGGAAGAGGTGGACAAGTTGGTCCAAGTAGGGGTAGAGGTACCGATAGGGGTAACTCCTACTTTGCAACTATGAAATGTTACAATTATGGACAATTGGGACACCCGGCCTATAGATGCCCTGACAAGCCTACCTCATCAAACAGTGGAAAGAGGGTTGCTTATGCACATGAAGACTCTTCAAGTAGCAAGACACCTGAGGTGGACCATATTAAATCAGAGGTTGGAGAAAATATGATGTTCAATAGGGTCTTGATAAGACAGCCAGTCAAGAATGAGCCTAAGCATAGGAGAGCATTGTTTAGGGTGAGATGCAAGATCCTTGGTAAAGTTTGCAAGGTGATAGTTGATTTAGGGTCAACTGATAAGATAATATCAGAGGAGGAAACCAAGAAGTTGAAACTCATAAGGATACCCCACACTAACCCATATAAGATGACATGGTTGAATCATGAGCAGAGTGTGCTTGTCAATGAACAGACTTGAGTAGAGTTTTCTATTGGAGGATATAAGGATAAGATCCTTTGTGATGTGTTACCCATGGATGCCTATCACCTATTGCTAGGTAGACCCTAGAAATTTGATAGGAAGGTGATCTATGATGGAGAGGAGAACTCCATTTCCTTCAAGAAGGATAGCAAGACCTTCAAGATTCAGTCTTTGACAGAGAATGAAGAGTGAACCTCAAGAACACCTAGTGTCTTATTGGCTACTGGTAAAGAGTTCTTACACTTTCTACATGAGGAGGAAATAGTGAAGTGTGCCATCTTTGTGAAGCCAAAGGAGGAGGAAAACAAGTTGCAAGCAGAGGTACCCATGGAGGTGAAGCAATTGTTGCAAGAGTATAAGGACATAGTGAGTGATGGAGCACTTGCAACACTCCCACCAAGAAGGTCTATAAGCCATCAAATAGACTTTGTTCCCGATGCATCCCTACCTTATAAAGCTACAAATAAGCTCACACCTGATCAAAATAAGGAGGTAGCAAGGCAAGTGCAAGAGTTATTGGAACAAGGACTGATCAAGAAGAGCATCAGCCCATGTGCAGTCCCGATAGTGCTAGCATCAAAGAAGGGAGGCAAGTGGAGACTTTGCACTGAATCAAGGGAAATCAATAGGATCACCATAAGGTATAGGTTTCCTATTCCTAGAATAGAGGATTTGATGGACTATTTAGGAGGTGCTATGTATTTCACTAAGTTGGACCTTAAAAGTGGCTATCACCAGATTAGAATTAAGGAGGGAGATGAGTGGAAGACTGATTTCAAGACCATAGAAGGATTGTATGAATGGCTTGTGATGCCATTTGGACTCACCAATGCCCCAAGCACCTTCATGAGGCTGATGAATGAGGTGTTAAAAGATTTCATAGGCAGGTTTGTGGTGGTGTACCTAGATGACATTCTCATCTATAGCAAAACCAAAGAGGAGCACCTTGAGCATTTGAGGTTAGTCTTAGAGAGGTTGCATGAAGAGAAGTTATCCATCAACCTAGAGAAGTGTGACTTCTTGAAGCAAGAGCTAGTCTACTTAGGAATTGTGGTGTCTAAGGGAACCTTGAAGATGGATCCAAGAAAAGTGGAGGCAATCTTAAATTGGCCTGCACCTAGGACAGGGACTGAAGTTAGGAGTTTCCATGGTTTAGCTCAATTTTATAGGAAGTTTGTAAGGAACTTCAGTGGCATATGTGCACTAGTCCTTGACACCATAAAAGGAGGCCTTAAAACTAAGTTTAAATGGACTGAGCAGACTGACAAAGCATTTTAATTGTTGAAGCAAGAAGTAGCCACAAAACCTATCCTTCTCCTACCTACTTTTGACAAGCTATTCACATTGGAGTGTGATGCAAGTGGAATTGCAGTAGGGGGTGTTTTGAGTCTAGAGGGAAGACCTATGGCATTTTTTAGTGAGAAGCTTAATGAAGCAAAGAAGAAGTACTCAACCTATGACCTAGAGTTGTATGCATTAGTGTAGTCTCTTAAAAAATGGAGGCATTACCTACTCCCAAAGGAATTTGTGGTGTTCACAGACAACCAGGCTTTGAGTTACATTAACACTCAGGAGAAGCTTAGCAATAGACATGTGAAATGGATGGAATACCTCCAAACCTTCACCTTCACCATCAAGAATAAGAAGGGGAAACTCAATAAGGTGGCAGATGCTTTAAGCAGGAAGTTGTTGACAGTTCAAGAACTACAATTGCAAAGAATAGGAATAGAAGGTTTCAAGGACCTCTATGAAGGAGATGAAGACTTCTCATTAGCTTACAAGGTTTACAGGGAGTTTGAGAACCATTTCCATGGTGAGTATGCAGATTACACTCTCCAAAATGGTCTCTTGTTCAAAGGTAATCAGTTGTGTGTGCCTAGAGGATCCATGAGGCAAAACCTCATCCAAGAGAAACACAATGGTAGTTTAAGTGAACACTTTGGAGTCAACAAAACCTTGGATTTAGTACAGAGGTACTACTATTGGCCAAAGTTTCCGAGAGATGTGAAAAGGTATGTGGAGCAATGTGGCGTGTGTCAAAGGGCAAAAGGAGGATTAAGAAATGCTGGTCTCTATCAACCATTACCGGTCCCAAATAGGCCTTGGGAATGTATAAGCATGGACTTTGTAGTAGGACTTCCTAAAACCATCTATGTGGTAGTAGATAGATTTTCCAAGATGAGCCATTTCATTCCATGTAAAACTACACATGATGCTAGCTATGTTGCACATCTCTTCTTTAAGGAGATTATGAGGATTCATGGACTCCCTTTAAGCATTGTTTCAGATAGGGACAGCAAGTTCATGGGCCATTTTTGGAAAACTTTATGGAAGAGACTAGGAAATAATCTCTCATTTAGCTTAGCTTACCATCCACAAACTGATGGTCAGATTGAAGTCATCAATAGGGTGTTAGGAAACTTGTTGAGGTGTCTAACTAAGGAATATGGATAGACATGGGACCTAATCATTTCTCAAGTAGAGTATGCATATAATGACAGTGTAAATAGGACCACTGGTAGAAGTCCTTTTGAGGTTGTCTATGGTAGACATCCAAGAGGAGTGTGTGAACTTAGGGAACTTGGTTCCATGGAGATGAAGAGTGGACAAGCAGAGGACTTCACTCAAACCATCAAGGAAGTCCAGGAGCAAGCCAAGAAAGCCATCCTTGAATCCATTCAAAAACTGAAGGCCAAAATGGATGAGAAAAGGAGTGAGGTTCAGTTCAAGGTGGGTGACTATGTGATGGTCCATTTGAGTAAAGCTAGAATGCAAAGTGGCAAGCCTACTAAACTACAAATGAAGAGGGTAGGACCTTGTAGAATTCTGGCAAAATATGGTGAGAATGCCTATAAGGTTGAACTTCCTTCAGACTTAGCCATTTCACCAGTCTTCAATGTTGCTGATCTGATCATGTACAAGGGTGAGATAGAAGGGCGGACTAAGAACCAAGCCAAGGTACTACAAGACTTGGATGTGAATGCCTTACCCCAAGTGAAGTAGCCTAAAGTAGAAGAGATCTTGGAGTCAAGGGTGAAGAAGTCTACTAGACACCAGGTCTACATGGAGCACTTAGTGAAGTGGGCAGATCAACCTATGTCTGAAGCTACTTGGGTGGAGGAGAGCAAGTTCAAGAAGCTTGGCATTGATCTGACTCTACTCACTCCCCTAATTCCTTAGTTTGCTACAGAGGGGGAGTATGGTCCAAGATCACCCTTCAAAGGGCTCCCACAATTTGTTTTGATTGTGTTCTTTCTTATTTAAGAAGCCATTGTATATACAATAAGAGCCATGTGCTCATTGGTCTTAGTTTAGGTCCTAGTTGAGGTCCTAGGGTCATGAGTCAAAAGTTGAGTTATTTTTTTTGGAAATAGAGGGTATGTGTGCCTTTGAGGTGTTTATGGGTCCTTCATAGCATGATGGTGTCCTTAGGTTAGCCCAATGTGGGTCTAGGAGTCAAGAAAAGCAACATTGAGAACGTTGCTCAAAAGTTGCAAAAGTTGCATGACAACTTTAAAAAGTTGCATGACAACTTTAAAAAGTTGCATGACAACTTTTAAAAGTTGTTAAGCAACTTTTCCACCATGAGGTCAAAATATCAAATGTAGCATGGAAAACCCTAATATGGGCACATAGACTGAGGAAAAGGTGCTATAAGTAATCACAAACCCTAAGTTAATGGGTTGGATGTCAGTTATTGTACGGCCAAAAGCAAAGTGACTTGATAGTGACTGTAATTTTGTTGCCCATCGGCACAAATGGAGTAAAGGAAGATTGTTAATGGATTGATTTTCATGAAAACCTATGTGGAGTGTATTGTATGGTGTATTCACTTTAATTTTGAGCATTTAGATTAGGTTTTGATCTGTAAGTGAGGTGTGTTTGTAAATATTTTGTAAATTGCCTTCTCTCTGTCTAGTTTTGGACTGGTTTGTGTCAATGGGTTCATAACTCCATTCCCCATTGTGGAATCACCATGAAACCATGGGGAATGAGAGTAAAAACCTTGTAATATACTTCACAATAAGAAGGACCCTTGAAAATTCAAGGAGGCCATTTAAAGACCCACCCCTAGGCAAGACTGGATAGTGCTCGGCTAGGAAGGGTTAAGTTGCAGAGGTCTTGGAGAGCAAGGAAGGTCAGAGGAGGAGGCACCCTTTGGAGGAGTTGTAGAGGGGTGAGTGAAGAACCATTGGTGTGAAGGAGGAGCTTCCACCAATCCAAACAAGGTGGCAAGAGCACCAAACCTACACTGTGACCCTGGTAGGCCTAAAAACCCTCTTAAAAACCCTTAAAAACCTTAAAATCCACCTAGGGCAGTGTACAGACACTTGGAGGCCTAAAACCAGAAAAATCCTTGAGCCTTTGCTAAATGAATAGTAGGTCTTTTAGGAAGTTTCACAAGAAAGTGCATCATTTGCAAGAGGGAGCCTTAAAGGACCGGGCAGAAGGCCTAATTGGTCACAATCCTTGTAGCCCTATTTTGTAGGCAAAACACAAAATAGTGAAATTGGTAAGGGGTTGAAAGCTTGAAACCTCTTGGGGGAAAATGAATGGGTGGAAAAACCATGTAATAAACCTGACCTATCTTTGCTAAGACCTAGGAAGGTGTGGAGCAAGCCAAACCCTTATTAGCCTAAGTAAGGGTTCTTGAATCTCATGAGTAGGTGAGACCTTAGGAGTAGTTTTTTAACTTGTTGGTGGTTGGATTGGGAAAGGTCAGGGGATTCCACAAGTAGGGGAAGTCCTAAAGACCCTAGGGTGTGGTTAGAACACTTGGTGATCCATGGAAAGGATCTAAGAGCGTAGACTAGGCTAGTCTATCCCAAACCCCATCCCGTCAGAAATCCTATAAATAGACCCCATTTTGGAGCAATAATCATCCCATCTCATTTGCATCTTATGCATTGTTATGATAGGCATAATATATTTTAGCATATCGTTTGAGCATTGTTATTATAGGCAATTGCAATGTTAGATTAGCTTAATTTGATCATTTTCTAGCATAATTGTTGAATCATGTAGCTTAATCATTATCTTTTCTAGCTTAATTGCATCATTATCATTTCAAATCCTCCATCTAGGTGTAGTCAAGTCACTAAAATTTTCTTATCCAAATCTGAGAGAAAATCCACACTCGCATTTATTAGGAGGCGATAGATCAATTAGCCATGGTTTTATCTTTATTTGGTCTAAATTTGCTAACCATGCTTGTAATGATTTATTGAGTGTTTTGTGTTGTAGCTGCAAGTATCACACTTCATAGGCATGACAATATCAATAACAAAATTAAGAACCCACACAATGATGAAAATGACAAAAATAAATAGTACAACAAAAGGAATCTGAAGAAGCACTCTGAAAACAATGGGAATAGGAGTATGAACAAAGACAAGAAGACCTTGCCATCCAAAGGGAGGAAGCTACTTAAAACCTCAATGAGAAGATTCATAGATTATAGGCTGGATCAAAACTAGATTCAAATGAGTGGGAGTGGGATCCACCTACACCTTCTATTTGGTCCTGGGATGATATTGAGGTTGATGTAGTCCACACATATACACCCACACCTAATGAAGGACAAATTTGAGGGTCTAGAACATTTGAATTTGGACCACTATATATCTATGAGGCTAATGAGAATGAGTAGATTCAATAAGAGATGGGAAATCCTGAGGAGAGTATTTGACAACTTTGATAATGTCTCTATTGTGACCCTTACAATGTCAGACCTTAATCCACCTAATGATTCCTTATCCCTTGTGCATCCTGAACTCATAGACTGGGAACAACCTGAACAAATCATTATACCTATCTTCCCAGATGATGACAGTATTGTTCATTACCTCTATTCAATAAACCCTGAAACATGCTCCACCAGTGAATCTCATAACAATATCTTCAACCAGGGGGGTGCCAAGTCTTTTAGTTGCAAAAAAATAAAACAAAAAATAGATCTAATGGTGAAAACCATTTAATGGTAGTGTTAGATCACAAAAAAGTAAAAACAAACGGTGTATCCAATGGTGAAAACCTCTTTGGGGCACTGACAGATGAAAGACTTGACACTCTTCCTGAAAACTATCAGGAGAGATCACCAATATTGATTGAGCCAATGCAATCAATAAATATAGGAACAATCGAGACAACAAAGAATTTACATTTGGCTACATCCTTAACAGATCAAGAGAAACCAAGTTTCACAAGGTTTTTCAAAGAAAAGGAAATCAATTTTTCTTGGTCATATGTAGATATGCCAAGGGTGGATCCAAATTTGATCATGCACCATTTATCCATAGCTCTAGGAGCTCAGCTCGTAAAAAAAAACTGAGGAAAATGAATCCACATGTGACACTACTAGTCAAAGCAGAACTAAAGAAACTATTAGATGTCGGTTTCATCTGACCAATTGACTATGCAGAGTGGATCTCCAACATAGTACCTATTTCTAAAATGGAAAAAAGTATCAGGATATGGACTGACGTCAGAGATCTAAACAAGGCTTTCCCTAAGGATGATTTTCCTTTACCCAGCATTGACAAAATTTTAGATTTAACAGTAGGACATGAAATGTTATCACTTATGGACGGTTTCTCAAGCTATAATCAAATAAAAATAGCACCAAAAGACCAAGATAAAAACAACATTTACATGTCCATGGGGTACCTACTATTGGAATGTCATGTCTTTTGGACAATGATTTTTTTAGTGGCCAATATTCTCCAATTGGCTATTTTTTAAATTTAGAAATCAAAATCTGGCTAATAATTCAATTTGTAAGGTGATCTAAATCGCCACATTTTTACAAAATTTTATTTTAGTCTTAGTTAAATCGCTAGTGGATTTATTCTATTAAATTTTTGAACCCAATGATTCACCAAATTATTTTATATATGATTGGATTAGATTCACCAAAATTTAATAATTTATTATAAAAAATTATATTAATTCGCCAATAATACATCATAATTATTATCAACAATCTTTAGTTGCCACCATTGATTCAAAATATAATCTAATGACCATCATTGTGTTTCATGAGGTAAATTGTACCTATAAGTCTTAATGCTCATGGGGGTTGAGTTGCTTTTCAATTGCTGACCTCAATGGAAATCAATGGTAAAAAAATAATTTTGGGCCACCATGAGTATTACAAATTTGAAGTAGAGTTTATTTGAAAAAATTCATAGAGGGATATTAGATTAATTTAAATTAATGGGAGTAACTAAATAAAGTAGTGTCTACCCTTTAAACTCATTAATGATTTCCACCTTAGGCCTCTACTTTTCTATAAGAATTTAATTTTTTAAATGAAATTATTTGCAGTAGTAATTAATGCATACTCCTATTATTTTCTAAAATTCGCCAAGATTTTCTACCAAAAAATTTTGATCTAAAAAAATTCGGCAATAAAAGAAATATTTTTCTTTTAAAAAAGAAAGATTTGCCAATAAAAATTATTATTTTTATCCAAAATAAATAAATATTTGCCAAGATTTTATATATTTTTATGAAGAAGGTTTCTTAAAATTATCACTATCTAGGAGCCTACTTTAAACCATACAGGGCTTTCTTCAACTGACACACAAAAGTTTCATCATCATGTAATAGAAACCCTTTCAGTTGCTCCATGTACACTTCTTCCAAATTTCCATTTAGGAAGGAAATTTTTACATCCATTTGGTATATCTTATAACCCTTGCAGGATGAAAAAGATAGAAACATCCTAATTACTTCTAATCTAGCTACCAGTGCAAATGTTTCTTCAAATTCAATACCCTCTACTTGAGAGTAACCCTTGCATACAAGTCTAGCTTTATGCCTAACAATTTCACCTTCTTCATTCATCTTATTTTGGTAGACCCATTTGGTGCCAATGATGTTCTTGTCTTCCGGTCTAGGGACTAATTCCCAAGTCTTGTTCTTCTCAATCTTTTGCAACTCTTCTTCCATGGCATCCATCAATTTCTGACTTTTGCTGGCCTCATTGAATGTTTTAGGTTCTACTTCAGTCATGAGGCAAAAATTGACTTGTTCATCATTCTAGGCAAGTCTTCTCCTAGTCTGCACACCATCACTCTTATTATGTAAAATATGCTCTTCCAGGTGATTCTTCTACACATATTGGTTAGGGACCTTATTGGATGCTTCTTCCAATTCATTGTCTGACTGAACTTCTTCACCTTCATCATCAAAATAATCATACCGGTTCACTGTGCTTGTATTCATTTATGCATATCCTCATCAACCCTGACATGCACACTCTCAATGACTCTTCTCAGTCTTTTGTTGTATTATTTATAGGCCTTACTGTTAGTTGAGTAACTAAGGAAGATCCCTTCATCACTCTTGGAGTCAAAACTACCTAAACCATCCATATCTCTCTTGATAAAACACTTGCTTCCAAATACCTTGAAGTACTTGACTGATGGTTTCCAGTCATACCACAACTCATAAGGTGTCATTTTGTTGTCTGTTCTTAGTTGAAACCGATTCAATGTATATGCAGTAGTACAAACTGCTTCCTTCCAATACATGTCCGACAAACTTGCTTCATTTAACATGGTTCTTGCCATCTCCTTGTCTATCTTGTTCTTCCTTTCTACCACGCCATTTTGCTATAGTGTCCTAGGGGCTGATTATTGCCTTATGATTCCATGTCTATCATAATAGTATTCAAACTCATTTGATGTGAACTCTCCACCCTAGTCTGATCTTAGGCATTTTATCTTGCACCCACTTTCCTTCTCTACCATCTTCTAAAAGATCTTGAATCTATCAAAGGCTTGTGATTTATCTTGTAGGAAAGTGACCCATGTCAATCTTGAATAGTCATCAATAAAGAGCATAAAATATCTTTCACCGGAAAGAGCTCTTGTTCTAGTTAGACCACATAGATCTATATGCACTAGTTCAAGTGGTCTTGAAGTGTTGTGTTCTTTTGTCTCGAAGCTCACCTTAGTCTTCTTTCTTTTCACACATTCATCACAAAATGTGCTTACCGGTTTGATGATGGATGGGATATTTCTCACACAGCCCTTTTTGCTTACTGCAACTAGATTATGAAAATTTATGTGGCCTAATCTTCTATGCCCTAGCCAACTTTCATCCACTTGTCCCAACATGCATTGGGATTCAAAAAATTCTTTTAGATTGTATACATTACCATCTATCCTCTTACCTTCAACTACAACCTGACCAGTACTCTCCTTTATCTGGCAGTCGGTAGAATCAAAGGTGAATTTATAACCTTTGTCACATATCTAACTCACACTCAACAAATTGTGCTTTAGGCCTTGCATATAATACACATCATGTGTTTTTAGTTTTCCATCAATATTTAGAGTACCTTTTACTTTTATCTTTATAGATGAGTTGTCTCCAAACCTCATTGTGCCACCAATCCAGTCTTCAAGTTTGATAAATTTATTTTTATCACTGGTCATGTGGTTGAAATAGCCACTGTCTACAACCCATAGATTTTCTCTTTCATCATGTAGGGCGGACTGCACTATGAGACTTGATTCTTCTTTGACCTTTCCTTTCTCAACCCAAATTAGTTGAGTTTCCTTCTTCTTATCAGCTACAATTTTGTGCTCCAATTTGGCCACTGGTTCCTGATCAGGATCTATCCTCTTCTGCTTTATTTTCCTATTCTTACAAAGCTTTGCTATATGTCCAAACTCTTGGTAGTTATATAATTTCACATTTACATTGAAAGATGAATCTTTGAAACTATTGTAGGACACTGATTTACTCTTCCTATATTCAAAACTCCTATGACCAAATCTATTGCACTGATAAAAAACAACATTCATATCCCAAAGTGAATTAAATGGATTTCTACTTTCATAACTCATAGTGGGATTATTTGTTAATCTACAATCAGCTAACCTGTGTCCAAATTTGTTACACCGGTAATAATAACCATGAAAGTTTGGAACATACCAATTAAGTTGCCTTGGTCCTGCAAATGTATGTCTCACCGGGGGTCTTTCTTTCATGCTGATAAATCTAGTGAATCCGTCATGATCAACTCTTAAATTTCTTCTAAGATCTGCATCCCGGTACATTGAGTGTGGCCTCCGATTTATTGATTGTGTATATTGGTTTGTGTGGCAGTTTCTAACAAATTCTGCATAAGTCTTCTTACTGGTATCCTTGCTTACTGTGAATGTCTTCTTCTCTTCACCTTCACTTGGAGAAGTGAACTATATATCCTTACTGGATGTATCTTTGTTGTTTTAAATTTGTCTTTCTTCAAATCCTAAGCCACCAGTATCATTAGATTTAATTTGTTTTCTCAATATCTTGTCCAAGGCTTCTGTGCTACCCTCATATTTTCTTCTCACTTTTAGTTCATCCTTACTCTTTTCAAGCTCTTTTCTAAGCTTCACTATTTCTACTTCATGATCTTGATGCTCCTTTTCCTTCTTTAACAAATTAGAGGATGCAACATCACATTTCCTCTTGGCTTCTTCTAGCTGGAGTTGCAAGTCAGAGATTGTTAGGTCCCAGAGGCAACTGAGAGGGGGGTGAATCAATTGTCAAATAAATTCAAACCAAGACAACTTGACCAACTTATTTCTTAATACTGGTAAACCAGCCTTTTATACTGGTGGATAGTTTTAACAAATAATGGCAATACCAGTAAAGATTAATTTATGAAACAAAAAGACAAAGTCATCCACAACACTTGACACCAATATTTGTACATGGAAACCCTGTAAGGGGAAAAACCATGGTGGGAAACCTTACCCACAATTAGATGATACTGCTGCAGACAGTAAATGTATACAAATGGGGTCTGCACATGCAGATAGGCCAAGTGCCTAGAGCTCACTGCTCAAACACAAAATAGGAGTCACACTAACTACAATTGGATGGTTAAATCCAATAAGAATGTATTGCTCAAAATAGAATCTTCTTATGTTGGATTCAGTACTGGTGTAGTTCTGATATGCTTTCACAAAAACCTTGCTTCACCTTTGAATAATGTCTGTGTGTATAGCTCTACTTATTCTTGCATATACCTTCTCACAATTCTTCTTTGCATTCCACATCTGATCTTACAAATAAGATCTTACATTTATATCATAACCTAGGACCAATTTTAGTAGGTCGGCTCTAAAAGATATTACAATAAACTCAATTTACAATTAAATTAATTCATGATGCAATAACTGATTCAACATGTCGGCTTAATGCATTTACAACAATAATAAATCATCTCCATAGCGTGCCATGCTGATCTGGAAAAGATAAACCAGCCGATGTATAACCTGGACCTATTTTCTGGTAACAACAAATATGCAAATATGAATATACCAATAATCAAATCTCCAAGACAAGGTGTCCAAATGATGTCTTCGACATAACCAAGTGTTTTCAAGCCTTTCCAAGTGTCGATGATCATTATATCCTGTCGGTGTACTAGATACTGGTGACTGTGCATGAGTCATTTGCTTGCCGGTGAATGTTACTGATTCTCCAAAGTGCCAGAGTTGATAAGTGTTAGTAGGTGTTGACATCAATGACAAAACCATACCAAAATACCAATAGAGATAAATTGATTGGACTCATCTAGATATTACTTCAAGTGATCTTGTTCTTCTGCTGCAACAAGCTTAACCTTCTTGAGTTCTCTTCTTGTCTTACTTAACTCCTTGAGAGCACTTATGAGCTCACCTTCTAGATCCACTTTGTCTTCAATGTATTCTTCTTCCCCATCTTCACCAACTAGTTCATCTAGTTCCATAAAGATGTTAACTTCTCTTTCATTCTCATGGTAGTCATCTTCTGATGCACTCTCTTCATCATCCTCAATAGTATATAGGTTGTTATGCTTTCGGTAGCCTCTTCTTCCTTGCCTATAGACATTCCTTTCTTTGTCTTTACTGGAAGATCTTCCAAAACCTCTTTTCTCATCTCCACTGGTTTCATTATAAGGATATTTTGCAGCAAAGTGTCCAACTTTACCACAATTAAAGCATTTGAGTGGTAACTTTCCTTTATACTTATCAATTCCTCTCGTGGGCTTTCTGACAAAGTTTTCTACCTCTGTATCTGAGTCTTCATTGGATCCTTTATGAGAAACCTCTTCCTTTCCCTTTTTGGTGGAGTTGAAAGATGCCTCTTTCCTTGAGGATGCTTCACTGGTTGTTCTCATTTCATAGGTTGTTAGAGAGCCAAATAGCTCATCCATTATGAAGGTATTCAGATCCTTGGCTTCCTCTATGGTAGAAACCTTAGTATCATACTTAGATGTGAGAGATCTAAGTACCTTCTTGACAATGATCTCATTAGCAATTTATTCTCCAAGTCCTTTGATGGTGTTTACAATTTCATCTACTCTATGAAGGTAGTCTACAATATTTTCTTTATCTTTCATCTTGGTGCCTTCAAGCTAACCTCTTAGTGATTTCAGCTTGGCCTCTTTGACTTTGGCATCTCTTTCAAATAATCTTTTCAATTTATCCCAAGTCTCCTTGGTAGATGCACAATATGTGACCTTGATAAACTCATTATCTAACAACCCGCTTAAGATATCATGTTTAGCCTTTGCATTATTCTCATACTCCTTCTTAGCATCTGGATCAATGGGAGGAATACTAAGGACAATATACCCATTCTTGATAGACATCCACACATCAAAACCAAGGGAGGAAATATAGGTATCCATTCTTCTTCTCTAGAAGGCATAGTTAGATCCACCAAACATGGTGGATTTTGAGGAGGCAGACTCATCTCTTTCCATTGTGTTCTTTGACTAAAATCTACCCAAGCTATAGAAAGATTTAATCAATTGGGAACCTAGGCTCTAATGCCAATTGTAGTCACACAAATCTATCCAGCTTAATTAATTAAATATTTTCTATTTATTTGATTAAAAATCCACTAGCCACCAGTTAATTAAATTAACATTTAATTAATTCATCCTCAAACATTCTCCTATTAATTAAATAAATTATTCAATTTATTTTAATTCATTCATTAAAACCAAGTTCACAAATCAATTAAATAAATAAAATCTATTTATTTAATTAAATCCCCCCATTCCTCTTTTAAATAAATTAAATTAAACATTTATTTAAATCATTATCCCCCCCCCCCACTTGCATTTTCCTACAAATGCAACTTGCACACATTTATTGAAATAAATGAATTTTTATAAAATCCTATTCTCCCTCACCCACCAAATCCACTTGCAAATCTAATCCTCTTCTAGATTCTTCTAGCCCCTTCCCAATTAACCTAATCCATTCCCTAATTATTGTCACATTCCTAAGCAAAATGGAGTCACTTCTCAAAGACTTCAAAAGTCTTTGAAAAGCATTTAATGCTTTGTGTGTTCAACAAATTAACCTGCAAAGTCTTCCAAAACCACTAATGGCTCTTACATGACCATTAATGGCTCTTACATAATCATTTATGGTTATTTCAAACTTGTCTCCCCAAACATTTATTGCTTTGACCATGTTTATCCCTCTTGCCTTTTGCACAAGAGTTTATCCATTGGATAAAAGATTTATTCTTTGAATAGAGAGTTTATTCATTCAACTAACCTTGACCTTAGCTCCCAAGGTCATGTCAAGCATTTAATGCTTATTCCCTCTCCTCTCAACCTATCTCACATTGACACTTGTCATCCTAGGATTGGGTTGAAAGCCCTCACATGGATTGAAAATCATTCAATCCTGACCCTTGTTGAGATTGCTCAATCTCAACCATCCATTGCTCCATTTTTCCTATAAATAGAGCCCATTTCTTCATAAACCAGATCTTGAAAACTTGTATGCATTTAACCTATAGGCCTTTTAGAGAGCATTTAGCATAGCAAACTAATATCTTGTTATTTGGTTAAAATCAATCATTTTTAATACCATCTAGTATTTTAGCTTTTCATTTTACATTTGGAGCAAAATACTCAAATCTCAATCCTCCATAAGAATCCATAGTGCAAAAAGCTGCTGAGAGCTACACTATTTTGGAACTTGGAGAGGAGAGGAACAAGGGAGAAGGAGCTAAGAGCATGCTAAGAGGCATTTGGAGATGCCTTATTATTTTTGTTTCATTTGTTAGACATATTAGCATGATTTTAGTATCTCTTTTGATATGCATGTTTAGATTAGCTTTTGGTTAACCTTGTGTTGTTTGTCATTTGCTAACCTTATCCATTTTGCAGAGCATCACCAATTATTGAACACAATGTATCACTGAGAGGGGGGTGAATCAGTGGTTCGTATTAAATTTTCCTTTTAAACCAAGCCTTGAGTATCAGTTAACAACCTAAACACTAAACAATCAAACTGGTAAAATAAGAGTGGATGTCAAAAGAGCCAAACACACAAATGCATAATCCAGAACACCAGATGTATGAGGAAAACCCAATATGGGAAAAAAATCGGTGATAAATGTTGTTGGAGTCTACTACTCCAATCCAGCCTCATAATGAATTAATAGATTACAATGATTTAGGACACCAACCCAAGGAGCACCAACCCTTGCACCAAGAACCAACTCAGTGTGATAATGCAATACAATTTTAATGCAATGAAAGCACCTAGTTGTAAATTAGTTCTACAACACTTGATCAATAGATGTTTGTTGGTTAACAAACTCCTCTTCGTTACTGGTTCTCACATTGTCGATTATCAGATTACTCTCTCTAATCACTCACCGGTTACTCCCAACCTTTATTCTCTCTCTGCCTTAAACTTCATAGTGTCACTCTTGGATGCCTTCCTTACCAATCACTCCTTACCAGTACACTTGACTATTAAAATTGTAATAGTTTACCGGTTACTCTGTCTCTACCGGTTAGACCCTCTTACAAGTGACTTGCTAACACACATTGACTCTCTAAGAAAATAACTCTTAGGCAAATAGTCTTTCTTCTTTCTCAAGCTCTCTTTCCTCTCACACCTCGCATCTAGCATCCATTGATTTCAGTCTCAAGCTGACATATTTATCTTTGAGGGTTCTTTCCAAAGGCAATATTCAAACAATGTCGTGTTAGGTTTTACCTTCACCAACTCGATCCGTATTAGATTTGATCTGATCTACTTTTTTGGAATGGTGATCTGCATTCACCAAACAACACTGCCATCTCCTTTCTTTTCAATGTGCGTTTTCTATTTCTGGATGACTATGACATGCTTTTTCTGCATTGCTCTATCAAACGCCATTAATGGATCAGTTGTTTCCTTTGGCAAACAGGTTCAAAGATCAGATCTTCTTGCAAGATCAGTTCAATCACCTTGCCACCTTGTCTTCCTTGAGCTACAACATTCTACTATCCTCTCATGATTTTTGGGTTCTTCATTAATGTTGACCTGCTTGTTGACTATTATGTTGATGAATACTTCACCAATGAAGACTAACTATCGGTTAAACTCACCTTATCTATATAACCTAACTTCATCAGTGGTCCTTCATACCTACTGACCTCTTCTCTATTAGTGGATCAACTTGGCCTTCCATCAAACATATAGGTCCATCTACTAAGTCCATTTACCAATAGCATTAAACTTTCTCTGGGTATACTATTTCGCGTCCTTTTATTCTTCTTTGATTGCTTACTTTATCTTGTCGGTGGGCCTGCTTTACTAGTAGATGATATATTTCATGTGTATCGGTAACATACCTTTATGTTTGGTTACACACATATTGGTTGACATCATTATATCTTACTTCACCCATACCAGTCACCATTACTTACTCACCGATCACCATGCCATACTAGTTGACATCAATGACAACCTAATGCCAACACCTAGTAATTTGTTTCATTTTGGGAAAGTGTCATCTTATAGGAAACCTTGTTGGAGAGTGCAACACCTAGAATAAGGTCTATATGATGGCTAATATCTCTGACTGGAGGCAAGTTGTTAGGCATTTCATCAACTGCTATACCTTTGTATCTCTCTAACAATTGCAACACCTCTTTAGGAGTATCTTTCCCCTTATTTATTAACAAATCTGATTCACTTTTTGGCTTCAAGATCAAGGAAAACCGTTGTCCATCCTCTTCCTTCAATGTTCTCAAAAAATCCTTCTCACCTACCACCATGACACTAGAGCCAACTTGTCTATCCCTACTCTCATCCGACAGAGGGTTAAAAGTGAAAGACTCATCATTTTTGGTTATGGTGTAAGTATTTTTCTACCCATCATGTTGAGAATTAAGATCATACTGTCATGGACGTCCTAGAAACAATTGGCAAGAATCCATGGGAATTAAATCACATAGGACTCTATCCCTATACCCCCCAATCTGAAACTATACCCAGGATTGTACATTTCCAGGCACTTGTTGGCCCCTACTCAACCAAGACACCTTGTAAGAGGTAAGATGAGGAATTTTCTTCAATCCTAATTTCTCAACCATTTCTACTGACACCAAATTATCTGTTTATCCTGAATCAACTATGATTTTACATACCTTCCCTTTAGATTTACAAGAAGTCCTAAAAAGCGACTTCCTCTATGGTGGCTCCTTAGTGCTTGATACCTTCAAAAGTGTTCTCCTCATCATTAGACTCTCCCCATATTCTGGATCTGTGGGTTTGGGTGGTGCATTAACACTTTGGCTATCTTCCTCTTGCACTAGTTGATTCCTCTTATCTCCTCCATGAGAACTAGAGGCTTGATTTTCAGGACATTTGAAGGCTGGATGTCCCACTTGGTTACAATTGTATCATCTACCGATAAAGGTACTTGATCCTCTTCCTGAACTAATATTCCTTCCTCTTCTATTGGGCCTTCTTCCTCTAAAACTTCCTCTACTATTAGAGTCCCCATTTAGTTCATTTGGATTTGATTCTCCTTGTTGTCTTTGGGACTGATTTCTGCCCCAAAAGTTTCCTCTTCCTCTAAAACTCCTACCTCTTCCTCTACCTTGCTGGTCACTCTTCCTCTTCAACTTTTCTTCTGCCCTCAATGCCACTTGAAAAAACTCATCCACAGTTTTAGGAACAAGAAGGTTGATCTCATCTTGGATATTAAATCTTAGGCCATTCAGATATCTAGCCACCTTTTCTCTTTCATTCTCCACATGTCTAGATCTCATGTTGAGTTTATGAAACTCCTTGTAATGCCCCACCAGGAACCCTAAAGGAAAACAACACAGCTAGGCAACTAAAGGGTGAAATAATTTTTTTTGTTAAAGACTAAGTGCACTAACTAAAACCATTGCATGTTTATCAACACAGCGGAAGTCTATCATATGTTTTCCTAAGGGTAACCAACAAAGATAATTTCATAGATTATATTAACACCACAGTTAATCCATTCAATTAGATAAATTGAAAACTTAAGTTTAAAACTACACATACATCCAAAACAAAGATATAAAAGTATTCCAATGTATCCAATTTCCATAAATCATTTAAACATAAGATCAAAACAATAACATTCATTTCACTGACATAATAATATTATAATATCCATAAATACATGGCTTCCAATAATACCACTGGTTACAAAGATACAATATCAAGGTTACATAAAAGTCTGATACAATGACCACATGGTCTCAACTGAACAATGATCTCAAACAAGAGCTGATACATAAACCACAAACCAAGGAACACTAGTGAAGCCTTTCCTCACCTGAAGATACAATCTAGAATATCCAATGGGAAGTGACACTACCACCCGACCATGTGATCCCGAAATGGAACCACCCCACCATGCTAGGAGATAGTAGAAAACCCTCAAGCAAGCAAAGTAAGACAAGTACAAAAGGACTACAAAACTCTACAAACATCCATGTGACTCAACTCACAAAACACAAGTGACTCTAAGAAGAGAGTGTCATCGCATAGCTTGATGGTTACCATTGTACAAACTCCATAGGTCCTAGCCCCCATAGTTGGGTTTCTCCTGGTAACCTCTCTCGAGCCTCCGGTTCCAACTAAGTCTCATGCGGACCCTACCAATCCTTTCGTGAAGACAAGGTGATAAGTTTGCCATTCCAGGCCTTCGCGTAACATTATGAGCCCTGTACAAGCACTCACCTATGCACGAGGTACATTTATCTTAATTAATATTTAATCTACCCACCCCCTAATCAATTATTAGGTTATCACTTTTTAACTAACTCTCAATGGGTTATCCTGTCATCCACTTTGGGCATGGCCCCCGCTCGAAAGCCACTCTCTCCTAGGACACTAATAGGAAATGATTCTCTCTATGAGAACTCTATGGCGAAATAGGCAACCATAAACAATCTTGACAAGCACAGGTGAAGGATCAACAAATACCAACCCAAGATTGACCATTTGGACAGAAACACACAATGGCTCATATCAAATAGGTTATACAACAACACCTGGTCTAGGAGAAATAATAACATAGGGCATAATGACAATTTACCCAAAATTGCAATGAAATAAAGCTTGACTGAGAACATAATATACACAAGACCCTATAATAGGCAATCTTTCCTTAAAACAACCAATAAGCATAAATAACATGCAATTTATGAATTTCCAGATTAATAAAAATTTACAACTTTTTAAAACCAAAAACAACCACTTTGTCATTTGTCCAAAAAAGATAAAATACGAATAATTCTCCTAATGTATTTTCAACATATTTATATAAATTACCATTCCAAACTGTAATTAAATAATATTTAAAATAACATAAAAAAATATTATAATAACTACCAAAAGAAACATATCTAATATTAAATATATATATATAAACACATATATGAATATACATATATTTATTTATATACATATATAATATAATACATGATAAATTTAAATTATCTAACCCCTGGGTACGAAACCCAAAATTTTGCACAGGGTTTAGAAATTAATTAAAATTAAAACCACTTTTACAATTGCTAATAGCCCCTATCACGGTAGCCTAGGCTACCGCCGGTAGCTAGTACTACAGTTCGGTAGCACTGCTATTGTCTGGTAGCTAGTACTATTGTCTGGTAGCACTACTACCGTAGGTAGCTGCTATCGTCAGTAGCACTACTACTATCGGTAGTACTGTGTACTACCACCGGTAGCGGCTACTATTGTAGGTAGTGTTTTATTATATTTATTTATTTATTTTTTATATATATTTAAAACAGAACAATAAAAAAAAACAATACTTTTTCAAAAATTTCATTTTAATAAAATTTAATAGCAATAATAACAAAAACAATTATTTTTTTGTTTAATAATTCCATTTTCACAAAATTTCAATTCCTCTTCATATATTTTTCTTTTAAATATAATTAACCCAAATAAATTTAATGTGTAATTAAATTTATTTTCTTAAGGTAATTAAAACCATTTCTCAGGTAAATACCCTTTCTCACAAATCTTGCAAATTTCCATGCATCCTAAAATCCGACAAATTTTTCTATAATAATTTCTCTTAATTTTCTCAAAAATTACATACTTCCCATAAATTAGAAATACACATCAGGCATGGATTTCAAAAAAAAAAACTTGAATTCACCAGAAGAGGGTTTTGGATTTGACAATTATTTTACACACACATCAAGTAGAGAAAAATAGAAATAGCTTTCCTGGAAGAAATCTGTAGAAGATCCCTAATCCCTTCAATAACTTCCAATAAAATTTCTTCCCTAAATTCTTGACCTGTTCCTGCGTGTCCCTAAAATAAAGACCTAACCCCTATTTAAACTAAAATTCTAGATTCAATAGCTTTTTCACAAAAAACCTAAATTTAGAATAATAGTAATTTATATTTTATTTTTTAAATTTATCACATGCAATAATTAAAAAACATTATTCTTTCTTTACTTTTCTCATGCACATTAATTAATTTTCTAAATAAAGAATTAAAACAATATTTTAATTCTAATTAATTCTTTTATTCATTTATTTATTTAATCATTTATTTATTTAAAATTCAAGGAAACAATAAATATAATTAATCTAATTTATTTAAATAAAAATATATTTCAAATACCATGTAGGTTGCAACTTAATTTAATAATTTCTTTAATTAACTAAATTTATAATCTCAATGCATAAACAATACAATAATGAGATAATTTCATAAACTTAATTAATTAATTAATTAAATCCACTCAAACACTCAAATTAAACAAATCTCAAGCAATTACCCATAAAAGATAAAATGACAAAATATGAAAACCGAACTAATTGACAAAATGACCAACTAACAACACTCATATGAGTGTAACTGAGTAAAATAGGGTCAACTACTATCTCCTCCACTTCCATCAGAAAATATAAGGCACGCTCAGACCTATGAAGCCAGGTGGAGACGATACCCCGTACCTACCCAGTACTTGTACCTGCAATATCCTGCATCACCAAACTACACATGCATATATATACAATATAGAAAACACGACATACACACCGATGAAGGAGAATTGCGACGTTCCTTGTCTCACTGAAATGAGTGAAGGAAAATCATCCCCTTGCATCCAATACACTCGCAAACACACAACATATAATTCCACATTGCATAAATAAAGTAAAATGTCAGTACATAGCAATAATACATAAAATGCCATAAATCACAAGTACTGAATACTGCAAATAAATTATACATCTCATCTCCAAATAAAGCATAATGTCATAAAAATCTGAATAATATATCATGGTAATGTATCCACTAAAAAACAACCAATAATAAAATATGAGTCTAATGAGTTCAAACTAGTAGGGGTACTACATTCTCCCCCCCAAAACTAGGCTTACTCCTAGAAGCCTAAAATAAATAAGAATATAGTTCTCTCATCTTTGCTACATCCTCCCAAGTCGCCGAGGTCTCATCATTTGGGTCCCATAGGACCCTTACCTGGTCGATGGTATGACCCCTAAGGATCAAATCCCAACACTGAAGAATGTGCACGGGCTCCATGGAATGCTGCCCGTCCTCGACCTGCAAAGAGTTCCAATCAAGAACATGTGTCACATCTGGATGATAAGGCCGAAGAACTGAAACATGAAAGACATCGTGGATGTGGTATAGACTCGGTGGCAAGAAAAGATGGTAGGCAACAGGTCCTATCCTCTCAAGGATCTCAAAAGGTCCAACAATCTGAGGTGCCAACTTAGATCCCTTTCCATAATGGATCAGACTCTTCCATGAACGCACTCTCAAAAACACACAATCACCAACAAAAAACTGATGATCTACCCTATGAGCATCTGCATACTTCTTTTGCCTATCCTGTGCTGCTACTAAATACTCATGAATCCTATCTACCTGTTGCTCCATCTCTCGAAGAATATCCAGTCCTATAAGCACCCTGTCCTCTAACAGATCCCAACTCAAAGGAGTGCGGCAAGGATGACCATACAATGCTTGAAAGGGGGACATACCTATGGAGCTATGATATCCATTGTTGTAAGAAAACTCCACTAGATATATATAGTCCTCCCAACGTGATTGTTGGTCCATCACATACATGCAAAGCATATCCTCTAATACCTGATTCACTCTCTCTGTCTAACCATCTGTCTCTGGATGATAAGCTGAACTAAAATTCAACTGAGTCCCCAAAGCATGTTGATGTGAGGTCCACAATGCTAAGGTAAAGACATGATCTCTATCAAATATGATCTACCTCAGAATCCTATGCAATCTCACTACTTCTTCTAAGAAGACCTGTGCCACCACTACTGCTGTGTAGGAAGCTCGAATATGAACAAAATGAGCAACCTTAGTCAATCTGTCAACTATGACCATGATGGCATCATGACAATGAGAAGAGATAGGCAAACCAATAATGAAATCCATGGAAATGATATCCCATTTCCAATCCGGTACTAGATTAGGCTGCAAAAGCCCTGTTGGGTGTTGATGCTCTGCCTTCACTCGCTCACACTCTAAACACTTCGACACAAAATCAGCAATGTCACATTTCATACCCTCCCAATGATAAATTTGTCTAAGGTCTGTGTACATCTTCTTGACACCTAGATGTGCCAAATAAGGTGCACAATGGGCCTCGGTCATGATCAAAACACGAAGACCCTCCAAAGGAGGTACATAGATCTACCCATGGTGATGAAGAAGTCCATTTGCCTCAAGGTTATACCCAGAAAATCTACCCTCTAAAGGCCTTCCGGACTCTATCTCAACTCTAACATCTTGATACCAAGTATCCTGAGGAAGAACTCAAAGAATTATCTCTCTCAAGTCTACTCCAAGGGATAATGCTAAAACTTCATGCTGCCTATGACTCAAAGCATCTACTACTACATTTTCTTTCCCCTGAATATAACAAACCTCAAAATCATATTTGCAGAAGAATTCCATCCATCTTCACTGTCGAGCATTCAAGTTTGGTTGTGTGAATATATACTACAAACTGTGGCGATCACTATGCAGCTCAAACTGACGCCCTAACAGGAAATGCCGCCATCGAACCAAAGCATGAACTACAGCTGCCAACTCTAAATCGTGAACTAGATAGTTCAACTCGTGGCTCTTGAGTTTGTGAGACTCATAAGCAACCACACATCCATCATGCATAAGTACTGCACCTATACCTTCCAAAGAGGCATCTATGCATACCATAAAATCTCCAGATGGATCAGGAACTACCAAAATTGGAACAATAACAAGGAGTTCCTTCAAGGTTTTAAAAGCTACTTCACACTATTCTGAACAAACAAAATTCTTCCCTTTTCTCTGAAGAGAAGTAATCGGGTGTCCTATCAGGGAAAAGCCTTCAACAAAGCGACGGTAATATCTGGCCAAACCCATAAAACTTCTAACTTCTGAAATGTTGGTCGACGCTAGCCAATCAACAATGGCTTGGATCTTTGAAGGATCCACAGATATACCTTCTCCCGAAACCACATGACAAAGATAGTTCATCTTAGTCTGGAAGAAGTCACACTTTGCTAAATTGGCATAGTGTTGATTTTCCCTTAAGCACTGCAGTACCTGACGTAAGTGACCCTCATGCTCCTCCACAGATCTAGAATAAATCAGAATGCCATCCAAGAATACAATGATGAAACGATCAAGATAGGTGCGAAAAAATCCATTCATTAAGCTCATGAAAATTGAAGGCACGTTCATCAACCCGAATGGCACCACTGTGAACTCATAGTGACCATAATGAGTATGAAATGCTATCTTATGAGTGTCTACATCCTGAATGCGTAACTGATGGTATCCAGATTTCAAGTCAATCTTAGAGAACACCTTGGCTCCCTTAACCTGATCAAAAAGGTCATATATACAAGGCAATGGATATCTATTCCGGATGTTTACCTTATTCAGCTATTGGTAATCAATGCATAACTGAAGAGAACCATCTTTCTTCTTAACAAAGATAATAGGTGCACCCCAAGGGGAAACACTAGGATGAATGAATCCCTTGGCCAATAATTCTTCTATTTGCAATTTCAACTTGCTTAACTCCTGAGTAGTCATCCGATATGGAGCTCTCGAAATAGGTTCTGCACCAGGAACCAAATCAACATGAAATTCTGATACCATTTGGTATCAGAGCCTAAGTTTCAACACTGGGTACTTTGGGTTTGTAGTGTACCTTTCATTGACCATCTTGCTTAGGTCATAAATGTTTGTATCTCTCATGTCTTATCCTTACTATGGATCTGAACCATTTTCTATTTTATGGTACTAGGTCATGGCTAAGAAAGCTAGAGGAGGTGGTCGTACGGGTGGTCGCAAAGGAGGCAGAGGTGGAGGATGGGGCCGTGGTTCAGACCATCATAGTCCTTCACCACCACCCACTCATGTGAGTGTTGAGCTAGAACAGTCAGTTCATCAGGAGCAAGAACAATCTATTCATTAGAACTCTTAGCATGTAGGAGAACATGTTTCTGAAAGGGAAGAGCTGAGATAGATGTTTCAGGAGGTTCTGGCTAGGTTAGGCCAAAGGTCAGAGTTTGAGCAACCTATTCATGCTCAGGTTGAGGAGCCGCTTCAATAGGTTCTAGAGGAAAGAGAGAGAGATCACCAAGGTGAGGGGAGATTCCAGCTGTCCAAGATCCACCTTCCTTGGGTCACATAAAGGACTTGATGAGGTCCAATCCTCCTTACTTTGATGGTATGGGTACTGGTCTTGAGGCAGAGACCTAGCTTATCGGCTTGGACCGGTGTTTCGCTATGTTTCCATACAGTAGTAACACCAAGGCAAGATGTGCTATTATGCATCTAAATAAATTTGCTTCAATCTGGTGGAGATTAGAGGAGGAGAAGATCAGTGTATGCATTAACACCATCACATGGGAACTATTTCTGGAGAGATTCAGGGCACGATTTCTCTCACCTCAGTGGTGGTAGACTCGAGCAGATGAGTTTTATGCCTTGCGTCAGTATGGGATGACAGTAGATGAGTATGAGCACAGGTTCTATGAGCTCAAACAATATGCTGGAATTGGTAATGACGAGGCTATGCTTGTCCAACATTTCCTAAGAGGTTTGAATGACCATATCAGTGGAGGTGTGAGGGTATTCAAGCCAGCTTCAATGGAGATAGTCATGGCAAAGGCCAGATTAGTTGAGTTGAGCCTTAGTCATGCACTTGGTGGTCAGATAGGTGTGCAGATAGGAAGTGCACCTACTAGTGGAAATAAAGCTCGGGGAAATCAGTCCCAGTTAGCTACACCATTTAGAACTCCTCAAGCACCCGCTAAGAGTGGGCAACAACAACAACATCTAAACCTATAGTAGGAGATGTAGGGAAGTCCCATAGAGTATTTGCAGCAGTAGATGATTGCCAAGCTGATCATTAGGGTACAGTCATTGAGGTAGTAGGTATGTTGCATGGAACCCCTATCTCTGTACTTTTTGATTCTGGAGCTTCTGATTCTTTTATTTCTTCATCCATTACAGAGCAGTGTGGACTTACATCTACTAAGCAGGTGGATAGGTGGCAAGTAGAGTTGGCTATAGGTGTTCATGTTTCTATAGATGCCTTTATTCCCAGTTGTGAGTTGAAATTAGGAACCATAGTTACTTCAGTTGACTTTCAGGTTATTCCTTTGGGATCTTATGGAGTTGTATTGGGGATGGATTGGCTATCATCTCATAATGCTTGTGTAGATTGTCGCAAGAAGATAGTAGTGTGTTTAGATGACCTTGGCAGAGAAGTGGAGATTGTTGGAGTACAGAGGCCGATATCCCTACGTATGATCTCCGCTATGCAACTTGAGTGGTGCATGCGTAGAGGATGTCATCTTTTTGCAATCACTCTTGAGGTATTGGATGAGTCAGAGAGGTGAGAAATCACTCTTGATAGTCACCATATTCTTAGAGAATACGCAGACATGTTTCCATTGGATATTACTGGCGAGGCATTACACTCCTTAGTGTAGGCATCCACTTCCTTATCTTTCTGTTTCTAGTTTTGCACCCTCCTCAACACTTAACACTCATAATCAGAAAGTAGGATTTGTACCTTTAGTTTTTTCAC